>NC_050069.1:51299005-51599005 GCF_009764565.3 Dermochelys coriacea
GTGAGTCTGAGCTTTTCCCTTCAGATACCTCATATCTTTGCTCCATCATCTGCTCAAACCCCTTCCTAAACTCAACCAGACTTTCCACCTGCATCTCCAAACCTCGGATCTTTTCCTCCATCAGCTCTATCAGACGGCATTTCATGCAGAAAAAACTCTTACCGGTTCCCCCCTCCAGGATCATGTACATACCACAGCTTCCACATCCAGTCATCCTCAATGTGTCTTTCACTACAGGAGTCACTCCCACAGCTGCCTCTGTATCTGTCATCTCCTTCCCACCTAAATCCTGTTAATCTGGGAAACTCAAGCCACACCAAGAAGACCACCCTCCCCCAGCAAAAGCAAACCCCAAACAAGCACCACAATCCAAACTCCCCTTGCAAACTCCCACTCAAACTCCCCTGTTTAGAGCTCTGTTTGCTAGCTCCTGTGCCACTTCAGCTGTCTGTGCCAAACTTACATTGGCATGTGAAAAATCCATACCCCTGAGCGACATAGCTATGCCAGCCTAACCCCCAGTGTAGACAGTGCTAGGTTGGTGGGAGAATTTTTTGCCTCTCGAGGAGGTGGATTGACTACAGTGATGGGAGAACCTCTTCTGTCGCTGTAGTAGTGACTGGGTACACTGACGTACTACAGTGATGCTACTGTGCCACTGTAGTGTTTTAAGTGTAGATGTACCCTAAGAGTATGGACATCTTTTGTAAATTACCAAGATATTAGCAATATTCTCACAAACATTCTTCTGTTCTGAAAAATTCTACTGGAGTGAGATATTCCCTATAATTAAAATATTGCTGGGACTGGTTATATGGGAGAAACTTTTAAAATGTGACCACTGTTGGAGGAATTTCTTTTGTTACATATTCACCAACATCTTACAGAAGATCAAAAGAAATCTCTGTAATAAGCAATAACCTTTGAAATGCCCAGTAAACTCAAAATGCAAATTGGGATAAATTTATGGATCAGGAACTTAATTAAAATATTGTAACTGATAATTTTATAAGGATGTTTGAATTAGAAGACTTTCATGATGTCCCTCATCCTAATGACAGGTTTTTGCGTATGAACCCAGTCTCCTATAAAGAGTATAAATTAAAGTTCTACAATTACCCAGAGTGGATTAACAGACACTCACTGACCCTAGAGACATGTTGAGACAGTGTAGTACTGGTAAGAAAAATACTGACCTTTCTGCCATGTAAGCTTTTATTCCTGCTTAATAAATTTCTGCCGAGATATTTTTATGCTGAATATGGGATATCTATGTTTGTATGTTTTGTAGGCTTCTTTCCTTCTTTCTCTAATAAACTGAGTTTTAATTATTGTATAACAGGCTGAATTTGTAATTGCTGGGGGTTGTTGTTGTTTTTGGAAATGATTACTCTCCAATACTTCTGAATATAAGAGGTCTAACCTTGTTCTCACTTTTGCCAGTATAAATCAGGAGTCATTTAACTGAAGTCAGTGGAATAACATCAGTATAAAAACTGGTGTGAGTGAGATGAATAGGAAGGCATAATAACTTCTGACTTCCAAGGAGGCAGGAGTGGGTTAGGTTCTCAGACTCAGATCATAGCTATTTGATAATCCATCTATTTAAAAAAAAGTTTCAATGAAAAATTTCTGACCAACTCTTCCGGTCAGAAATTTTTCAATAACATGTTTTCTCGTCAGAACATGCTAATTTCTGAAATTAGCAAATTTCTGAAAATTTCAGTTATTTTTGTGGGAATGTATCAGTTTTCAGCAAAATTTTCCCATAAGCTGGAATTTCTCTCTCATCAAAATGAGAGAGCAAGACAAAATGTGTGCCAAGGTTCAAGTCACTTCTCTGTCTACATCGTATCGGATTTGAACCTGGGTCCCCGCTCATCCCATGTGAGTATTGTAAGACTATCTTACCTGCCTCTCTGTTCACTAGCCTAGCCAGCCCCCCTACAGGGTGCTCTGGCACACTTGGGGTTCTAGGTGTCACAGCTCCAGCCAGGCAGCCCTTCTTGGCCACTCACCACACTGCTGTGGAGGGATCCAGCTTTTGAATCTCCAATTGTTTTAAGCACCAAAATCTGAATGGAGCCCAGGCACTGTCCCTGTCTTAGTGCCTCTGATCACACTCTTGGGGTGCAGCTCTTCTATTTGACATCCCCTCCTAAGAGTTTCGTCCATACAGCCCCCAGAACCAGTGCTACACTCTCCCCTTTGCTTAAACAAAGCCTCTTATATGTTTCATTCTCAAAGAGTGAAACTGAATGCAGATTAAGTTGAATAAGTGGAACTTCAATAAACCCTGTGTGCTGCTCTATCCATGTGGCTGAGTTGCTTCCAGCTTAGCTCTCCATGTTCCCTGATCCATTAATAGACCCTCAACAAAAATCTCTCCAGAGAATATGGACTTTGACTCCTGTTCCACTGATTATGATACATCCCAGAACTCCACCCATAGGTGTGAGCTTTCTGGTTTACCTGTTCAGAGGGACACATGATAAAGTGCATATGCTCAACACATCCACCCACACATACTTTGCCCAAGATTATAAACACCATTATTCTTTCTGTAATACCACAAGAAACATGGTTGCCAGTTCCATGGGTGCTCCGGAGCTGGAGTACCCACAGGAAAAAAATCGTGGAATAACAACAGCTCCTCTCCTTCCCAATCAGCTCCTCTCCCTCCCTCCAGTGCCTCCCACCACATGTGACCCCGCTGATCAGCGCATCCCCCTCCCTCCCAGCACATCCCACCCACCGTGATCAGCTGTTCTGTGGCA
Source organism: Dermochelys coriacea (assembly GCF_009764565.3). Classification (NCBI taxonomy): domain Eukaryota; kingdom Metazoa; phylum Chordata; order Testudines; family Dermochelyidae; genus Dermochelys; species Dermochelys coriacea. The sequence goes on from NC_050069.1 coordinate 51,301,783, forward strand.
TGCAGGAGGCACTGGGAGGTGAGGAGCAAGTGCGGGGCATGCTTGGGGAAGTGGGCGGAATGGGGCAGGGAGAGGTGGAGCTGGGACGGAGTGGGGGTGCAAAAGGAGGGGTGGGGCACAGCCTTGGGGGAAGCGGTGGAGTGGGGGCGGGGCCTGCGCCAGAGCAGGTGGTCAAGCATCCCCCGGCACATTAGAAAGTCAGTGCCTCTGACAAGAAATACTCAAACACATATAACCTACATGCATTTCCCTGCCTCACCATTCCAGAGCATTTTGTGGGCTGGAGTCAGGGTCTTCTTGGGTCATCAAGGGTTCCTCTGTTGCAGTGTGGGGGTTGAGTTTTGAAATATGGAACCTTCTCCACTCAGCTCACCTCCTCTGATCTTGGCTGGCCTGTCTCCTTCCTTCCTTCCTTCTGAACAAACTTCCTGTGCAACTCTCTCAGTCTTTCCCCTGTGAGTCCTTTTATAAGCTTTCAGTTCCTCAGTCAGGTAATTCCTAGATCACTGCTTCAGATAATCCCAGACCTTTACTAGCTGAATTTGTTGCTAGGCAATTTCCGCCCAACAAACCAGTTGTCCTGGCAGCGAGCCAGTCTATTGTCTAGGATTATAATAGAGGATCATCCTGAGTTAATGAGCCTGTATTCATAGAATCATAGAATCATAGAATATCAGGGTTGGAAGGGACCCCAGAAGGTCATCTAGTCCAACCCCCTGCTCAAAGCAGGACCAAGTCCCAGTTAAATCATCCTAGCCAGGGCTTTGTCAAGCCTGACCTTAAAAACCTCTAAGGAAGGAGATTCTACCACCTCCCTAGGTAACGCATTCCAGTGTTTCACCACCCTCTTAGTGAAAAAGTTTTTCCTAATATCCAATCTAAACCTCCCCCATTGCAACTTGAGACCATTACTCCTCGTTCTGTCATCTGCTACCATTGAGAACAGTCTAGAGCCATCCTCTTTGAAACCCCCTTTCAGGTAGTTGAAAGCAGCTATCAAATCCCCCCTCATTCTTCTCTTCTGCAGACTAAACAATCCCAGCTCCCTCAGCCTCTCCTCATAAGTCATGTGCTCTAGACCCCTAATCATTTTTGTTGCCCTTCGCTGTACTCTTTCCAATTTATCCACATCCTTCTTGTAGTGTGGGGCCCAAAACTGGACACAGTACTCCAGATGAGGCCTCACCAGTGTCGAATAGAGGGGAACGATCACGTCCCTCGATCTGCTCGCTATGCCCCTACTTATACATCCCAAAATGCCATTGGCCTTCTTGGCAACAAGGGCACACTGCTGACTCATATCCAGCTTCTCGTCCACTGTCACCCCTAGGTCCTTTTCCGCAGAACTGCTGCCGAGCCATTCGGTCCCTAGTCTGTAGCGGTGCATTGGATTCTTCCATCCTAAGTGCAGGACCCTGCACTTATCCTTATTGAACCTCATTAGATTTCTTTTGGCCCAATCTTCCAATTTGTCTAGGTCCTTCTGTATCCTATCCCTCCCCTCCAGCGTATCTACCACTCCTCCCAGTTTAGTATCATCCGCAAATTTGCTGAGAGTGCAATCCACACCATCCTCCAGATCATTTATGAAGATATTGAACAAAACGGGCCCCAGGACCGACCCCTGGGGCACTCCACTTGACACCGGCTGCCAACTAGACATGGAGCCATTGATCACTACCCGTTGAGCCCGACAATCTAGCCAGCTTTCTACCCACCTTATAGTGCATTCATCCAGCCCATACTTCCTTAACTTGCTGACAAGAATGCTGTGGGAGACCGTGTCAAAAGCTTTGCTAAAGTCAAGAAACAATACATCCACTGCTTTCCCTTCATCCACAGAACCAGTAATCTCATCATAAAAGGCGATTAGATTAGTCAGGCATGACCTTCCCTTGGTGAATCCATGCTGACTGTTCCTGATCACTTTCCTCTCCTCTAAGTGCTTCAGGATTGATTCTTTGAGGACCTGCTCCATGATTTTTCCAGGGACTGAGGTGAGGCTGACCGGCCTGTAGTTCCCAGGATCCTCCTTCTTCCCTTTTTTAAAGATGGGCACTACATTAGCCTTTTTCCAGTCATCCGGGACTTCCCCCGTTCGCCACGAGTTTTCAAAGATAATGGCCAAGGGCTCTGCAATCACAGCCGCCAATTCCCTCAGCACTCTCGGATGCAATTCGTCCGGCCCCATGGACTTGTGCACGTCCAGCTTTTCTAAATAGTCCCTAACCACCTCTATCTCTACAGAGGGCTGGCCATCTCTTCCCCATTTTGTGATGCCCAGCACAGCAGTCTGGGAGCTGACCTTGTTAGTGAAAACAGAGGCAAAAAAAGCATTGAGTACTTTAGCTTTTTCCACATCCTCTGTCACTAGCTTGCCTCCCTCATTCAGTAAGGGGCCCACACTTTCCTTGGCTTTCTTCTTGTTGCCAACATACCTGAAGAAACCCTTCTTGTTACTCTTGACATCTCTTGCTAGCTGCAGCTCCAGGTGCGATTTGGCCCTCCTGATATCTTTCCTACATGCCCGAGCAATATTTTTATACTCTTCCCTGGTCATTTGTCCAACCTTCCACTTCTTGTAAGCTTCTTTTTTATGTTTAAGATCCGCTAGGATTTCACCATTAAGCCAAGCTGGTCGCCTGCCATATTTACTATTCTTTCGACTCATCGGGATGGTTTGTCCCTGTAACCTCAACAGGGATTCCTTGAAATACAGCCAGCTCTCCTGGACTCCCTTCCCTTTCATGTTAGTCCCCCAGGGGATCCTGGCCATCTGTTCCCTGAGGGAGTCAAAGTCTGCTTTCCTGAAGTCCAGGGTCCGTATCCTGCTGCTTACCTTTCTTCCCTGCGTCAGGATCCTGAACTCAACCAACTCATGGTCACTGCCTCCCAGATTCCCATCCACTTTTGCTTCCCCCACTAATTCTACCCGGTTTGTGAGCAGCAGGTCAAGAAAAGCGCTCCTCCTAGTTGGCTCCCCTAGCACTTGCACCAGGAAATTGTCCCCTACGCTTTCCAAAAACTTCCTGGATTGTCTATGCACCGCTGTATTGCTCTCCCAGCAGATATCAGGAAAATTAAAGTCACCCATGAGAATCAGGGCATGCGATCTAGTAGCTTCCGTGAGTTACCGGAAGAAAGCCTCATCCACCTCATCCCCCTGGTCCGGTGGTCTATAGCAGACTCCCACCATGACATCACTCTTGTTGCACGCACTTCTAAACTTAATCCAGAGACACTCAGGTTTTTCCACAGTTTCGTACCGGAGCTCTGAGCAGTCATACTGCTCCCTTACATACAGTGCTACTCCCCCACCTTTTCTGCCCTGCCTGTCCTTCCTGAACAGTTTATAACCATCCATGACTGTACTCCAGTCATGTGAGTTATCCCACCAAGTCTCTGTTATTCCAATCACGTCATAATTCTTTGACATCACCAGGACCTCCAGTTCTCCCTGCTTGTTTCCAAGGCTTTGTGCATTTGTATATAAGCACTTGAGATAACCTGTTGATCGCCCCTCATTCCCAGTATGAGGCAGGAGCCCTCCCCTCACAGACATTCCTGCCTGTGCTTCCTCCCGGTATCCCGCTTTCCCACTTACCTCAGGGCTTTGGTCTCCTTCCCCCGGTGAACCTAGTTTAAAGCCCTCCTCACTAGGTTAGCCAGCCTGCTGGCAAAGATGTTCTTCCCTCTCTTCGTAAAATGGAGCCCGTCTCTGCCCAGCACTCCTCCTTCATGGAACACCATCCCATGGTCAAAGAATCCAAAGCCTTCTCTCCGACACCACCTGCGTAGCCATTCGTTGACCTCCACGATTCGACGGTCCCTACCCAGGCCTTTTCCTTCCACGGGGAGGATGGACGAGAACACCACTTGCGCCTCCAACTCCTTTATCCTTCTTCCCAGAGCCACGTAGTCCGCAGTGATCCGCTCAAGGTCATTCTTGGCAGTATCATTGGTGCCCATGTGGAGAAGCAGGAAGGGGTAGCGATCCGAGGGCTTGATGAGTCTCGGCAGTCTCTCCGTCACATCACGAATCTTAGCCCCTTAGTATTGTCAGCCCTTTATCACTACCCATTGGAATTTCAGTCCAACATGGAGGTAGAGAGGCAACAAAGAAGGTAGCTATCCTCCACAATTAAAATGGAGTTCACATCTTGGTAAAGACACATACAGAGAATTTATAATCGTACACAGAATTCATAAATAGTACAGATTTATTCCCCAAATTGTCCCACTAGCGCTCTATGTTTTTTAAGTGATTGTTATGGAATCCTATGTGTTTCATGCCTGTTCAATTCTATAGGACTTCTCCGTGAAGGTATTTTTGGAGAGGTGGGGTAATTGCGGGAGCCCTCTTCCCTCTCTCATAGCTGGGAACATACAAATAATTTGAAGGTTCTGAAGGGTATAACTTGCTCCTATAAATGGGAACAGTTCATCTGACTATAGATCTCTGTTTTGCACTGTGTCTCAGGGACACTTGTACACAATGTAGCTGAATCTATACCTGAGGGAAGTGGTGGCGTATAAGCATTGATGCAAAGGGAAAATAACCCTGGCAAACCACAAAACCATAATATATGCTTATGTCTGATGCATTTATTTTACAGGAATAAAATCTATAGAAATATAAATGCAAACAATGCATAACTAAGCCTACACTATTACTCACTTAATATTTTTAAAGTGCCTATTGCCATGACATTTTGGTGATATTTACAATAATTTGTTTAAACCATTTTATTGATTTACTGAGTGCCCATCGTGCAGCAGTTTAATTAAGAAACATAAACTATAGCAATCTGCCCATAATAGATATCATGAATAAAGCTAGTGCCAGCACATGGCATATTACAGCCAAATATATATGAAATAAATAACAATAATCAAACAAGGCTAATATTACAGTAAGGAATCATACTCTAGCATGTGGCAATCATTTTGGTCCATCTGTTATCTTCATATTCTATATTTATAAAAACATTATACACATGTACTCTATCTATTAAAGTTCAGGCATAAACCCACAACACAAGGTAATTCTGAGTTTAGGCTGACCCTTATTTGAGCCTTTGTGTTCTTTAGATAACAACACTACTTTTGATGGTAATTATGGGAGAAAAGTTAGGACATTATAAACACTTTTGAAAATCCCACCTTCTAATCTGCTGAAAAATAGCACAACATGATGACATCAGGAAGTATTATCATAAACATGTCAAAGCAGGAACATGAATTCAAGGGAAGGAGAGCAACATAGGCCTTAGTTGGCCAGGAGTTTCAATCCAGTGACTTCAGTTGGACAGTTCACACAAGAAAGCCACACAAGATTTAACCTTTAGCTTTTCTATTTCTATATTCAACGCTAACTACAGCAAACACTTCTGGGTGTGTCATAGAACCAATCTCTAATAAATTTAAAGTCACTCACACATTGGAAGTTAAGAGCCCAATCCAGCAGCCTTTATTTATGTGAGCAACCCATATTCATGAAAGTAATCCCATTAAAGACAATAGGATTACTGTGTAAACAGGAAATACAGGCCAGATTTGTAAAGGTATTTAGGTGCTTTAATAGGCATCTACTGGGATTTTTCAAAAGCAGGCATCTAATTCCCATTGATTTCAATGGAAATTAGCCACATAAGCACTTTTGAAAATCACACTAAGCACCTATCTGCTTTCTGTTGACATTTGGATACACTAGAAAAACTGTCTCTACAGCCATAGGTAAAGATTGCAGCATCCCAGTTTGGCAATACAATAAATTATAGAGTTGCACCATTTACTTTCAAGTCATCTAGGTTTGTGCCTCCTTTGTTTTGGTAGCTATTTTCAGAAAGGTACCATGTTATTTTCGACATCCCTATGGATTGGCATTGGAATGCAATCTGGTGATCCTCTACAAAGCATTGTGACTGCCTATTCCTGATCTCTTTTCTGAAAGAATGTCAGAGTGTGAATTATATATTCCAATTTGTTTTAATAGTTGGAAGAGGCTGAATGAAGGTAGACTTTGTACTATTTTTATGAGTAATGTAGGAAACTGCTCAAGGTGAAAAGTTCTGAAAATTTAGAATGATTTTCATAGTTTTGGTGCTTAATCATGTCAAATAATGTTAATGTGACAGATGGGTGCATTACAAATTCTTTTCTTAAGGAGACAGTCCTTTTTACTTTTTAAATTATATTTGAAAGTTTGAGTCTAAAAAAAAATCTTTGCTCAAAATTCACTCCATTTAGTTTTCAAAGGATTTATTTTCATTTCATTTCTACATTTTGTAAACAGTAACTTTATAATTATTCAATATGATCCAGTACTGGTGAATATCAGCACCAAGATGGGATTGAACTAATTTTGATTTTGATTTAATTTGACATGTCTTGAGCCTTGTCTCAACATGTGTTACTTTGTAATCTATTAACTTGTGTCAGTAGAATGTAAAAAGCAATTTTATACCTCTAGTAAAACCTTGACTACGTAATAGAACTTAAATACTGGTGCAATTATTTCATTTTTGTTTGAGTGACAAATTAAAACTGACAAAGGAGAAAGAAAATTAACAAACTTTGAAATGGAAACATGTACAGGGGAATGGATTAATCTCTATATCCACTTGCCATCATTTTGTTTCTCAGATAATCAGGGAGAAAAAACATAATGAAGTAGGATGAACCCAAAAACTTCCACAGGACATGATTACACTGCTGTTGTAATTAAGATTCTGTCTTTCCCATATAATCTCATTTATAAAGGTTTATAATTCAGCCACAAATATTCAGTATGGGCTGAAATGTGATGCACAAGTAATCAAACCAGGGGTAACTTTTTAAAGATTCCTTAACTGGAAATGGCTTCTGTTGGATGAACTGTAACTGCAGTAGGTACATGACATTGTTTTTGGATCACTGCTAGTACTTGCAAAGTTTATTAGATTTTTAGTTATTATTTATGTCAATGTGTATGATGCCCTTTATGGTTAGTGCACAGTTTGGTCTCTCATGCTGACATTCACTATCCTTAAACGTTTTTTGGGATGGAGTGCCATCTTTTGAAATTCTCACTTTTTTGGGAAAAATATGTTACTTTTTGCTCCCTCATCCAACTCCAGGTCTCATTCCTACTTGTCCCTATGGGCAGAGGTTTATTGCTCTCATTTGTTGCTAACACTTGTTTCTGTGACTCGGGAAAACTGTTCCATACTTGAGGAAAGCCACTTGATTTTTGCTTTTCCATTTATTCTACATTTTACTGATCCATTCCCTTTTCACCCATGGTTTTCATTTTCATCATATTGAGGATGCTTCATGCTTTAAGGTCAATTCCCTCTCCTGCAGTACGACTATTTCACTATTTACTTCACGTATAGATGGGGGACAGGCCTCTATTTGTTTGAGGAAAAATTAACAGTGGCCATCAGGGGTAAATACCAAAGTGGCTAATTTTCTAGCCTCCTCCCTAGGATTCAAAGCCTCATCTCCATCATACACTCAGGTCCCAAGGGCCAAAGGCAGCCTATGCAGAGTTTTGCTTGGCTCTTTATGCGCTAACGTTCAGTCACAGGGCTGTTCTCTGACTAACATTATTTTAACATTTGTTTTTATGGTTTAATTACCTTCCAGACATTGTGCTGCCTCACTAGCTATAATCATGCAGATTACAGTCTAGATGATTAAGTGTTTACTTTTCCAAACAGATTTAGAAAAAAATAACTGCATGTTCAATGAAGGAGTAACAAAGAGGACAGGTTTCAAAACAGGAAGGAAATCACTAGAATCATAGAATCATAGAATATCAGGGTTGGAAGGGACCCCAGAAGGTCATCTAGTCCAACCCCCTGCTCAAAGCAGGACCAAGTCCCAGTTAAATCATCCCAGCTAGGGCTTTGTCAAGCCTGACCTTAAAAACCTCTAAGGAAGGAGATTCTACCACCTCCCTAGGTAACGCATTCCAGTGTTTCACCACCCTCTTAGTGAAAAAGTTTTTCCTAATATCCAATCTAAACCTCCCCCATTGCAACTTGAGACCATTACTCCTCGTTCTGTCATCTGCTACCATTGAGAACAGTCTAGAGCCATCCTCTTTGAAACCCCCTTTCAGGTAGTTGAAAGCAGCTATCAAATCCCCCCTCATTCTTCTCTTCTGCAGACTAAACAATCCCAGCTCCCTCAGCCTCTCCTCATAAGTCATGTGCTCTAGACCCCTAATCATTTTCGTTGCCCTTCGTTGTACTCTTTCCAATTTATCCACATCCTTCCTGTAGTGTGGGGCCCAAAACTGGACACAGTACTCCAGATGAGGCCTCACCAGTGTCGAATAGAGGGGAACGATCACGTCCCTCGATCTGCTCGCTATGCCCCTACTTATACAACCCAAAATGCCATTGGCCTTCTTGGCAACAAGGGCACACTGCTGACTCATATCCAGCTTCTCGTCCACTGTCACCCCTAGGTCCTTTTCCGCAGAACTGCTGCCGAGCCATTCGGTCCCTAGTCTGTAGCGGTGCATTGGATTCTTCCATCCTAAGTGCAGGACCCTGCATTTATCCTTATTGAACCTCATTAGATTTCTTTTGGCCCAATCCTCCAATTTGTCTAGGTCCTTCTGTATCCTATCCCTCCCCTCCAGCGTATCTACCACTCCTCCCAGTTTAGTATCATCCGCAAATTTGCTGAGAGTGCAATCCACACCATCCTCCAGATCATTTATGAAGATATTGAACAAAACGGGCCCCAGGACCGACCCCTGGGGCACTCCACTTGACACCGGCTGCCAACTAGACATGGAGCCATTGATCACTACCCGTTGAGCCCGACAATCTAGCCAGCTTTCTACCCACCTTATAGTGCATTCATCCAGCCCATACTTCCTTAACTTGCTGACAAGAATGCTGTGGGAGACCGTGTCAAAAGCTTTGCTAAAGTCAAGAAACAATACATCCACTGCTTTCCCTTCATCCACAGAACCAGTAATCTCATCATAAAAGGCGATTAGATTAGTCAGGCATGACCTTCCCTTGGTGAATCCATGCTGACTGTTCCTGATCACTTTCCTCTCCTCTAAGTGCTTCAGGATTGATTCTTTGAGGACCTGCTCCATGATTTTTCCAGGGACTGAGGTGAGGCTGACCGGCCTGTAGTTCCCAGGATCCTCCTTCTTCCCTTTTTTAAAGATGGGCACTACATTAGCCTTTTTCCAGTCATCCGGGACTTCCCCCGTTCGCCATGAGTTTTCAAAGATAATGGCCAAGGGCTCTGCAATCACAGCCGCCAATTCCTTCAGCACTCTCGGATGCAATTCGTCCGGCCCCATGGACTTGTGCACGTCCAGCTTTTCTAAATAGTCCCTAACCACCTCTATCTCTACAGAGGGCTGGCCATCTCTTCCCCATTTTGTGTTGCCCAGCACAGCAGTCTGGGAGCTGACCTTGTTAGTGAAAACAGAGGCAAAAAAAGCATTGAGTACATTAGCTTTTTCCACATCCTCTGTCACTAGCTTGCCTCCCTCATTCAGTAAGGGGCCCACACTTTCCTTGGCTTTCTTCTTGTTGCCAACATACCTGAAGAAACCCTTCTTGTTACTCTTGACATCTCTTGCTAGCTGCAGCTCCAGGTGCGATTTGGCCCTCCTGATATCTTTCCTACATGCCCGAGCAATATTTTTATACTCTTCCCTGGTCATATGTCCAAGCTTCCACTTCTTGTAAGCTTCTTTTTTATGTTTAAGATCCGCTAGGATTTCACCATTAAGCCAAGCTGGTCGCCTGCCATATTTACTATTCTTTCGACTCATCGGGATGGTTTGTCCCTGTAACCTCAACAGGGATTCCTTGAAATACAGCCAGCTCTCCTGGACTCCCTTCCCTTTCATGTTAGTCCCCCAGGGGATCCTGGCCATCTGTTCCCTGAGGGAGTCAAAGTCTGCTTTCCTGAAGTCCAGGGTCCGTATCCTGCTGCTTACCTTTCTTCCCTGCGTCAGGATCCTGAACTCAACCAACTCATGGTCACTGCCTCCCAGATTCCCATCCACTTTTGCTTCCCCCACTAATTCTACCCGGTTTGTGAGCAGCAGGTCAAGAAAAGCGCTCCCCCTAGTTGGCTCCCCTAGCACTTGCACCAGGAAATTGTCCCCTACGCTTTCCAAAAACTTCCTGGATTGTCTATGCACCGCTGTATTGCTCTCCCAGCAGATATCAGGAAAATTAAAGTCACCCATGAGAATCAGGGCATGCGATCTAGTAGCTTCCGTGAGTTGCCGGAAGAAAGCCTCATCCACCTCATCCCCCTGGTCCGGTGGTCTATAGCAGACTCCCACCATGACATCACTCTTGTTGCACACACTTCTAAACTTAATCCAGAGACACTCAGGTTTTTCCACAGTTTCGTACCGGAGCTCTGAGCAGTCATACTGCTCCCTTACATACAGTGCTACTCCCCCACCTTTTCTGCCCTGCCTGTCCTTCCTGAACAGTTTATAACCATCCATGACTGTACTCCAGTCATGTGAGTTATCCCACCAAGTCTCTGTTATTCCAATCACGTCATCACTAGGCAAAGGTTATAAACTGTGGGTTGTCTGATGAATTTTAACATACTATTAAGTGTCTAGTAACCTTAAGTTTCCACATAATTAAATGTGCACATAAATTTGAGTTTCTGCATTTTGGTCAGCTAGATTATAATTACATATATAATTACATATCTATACAGACATAATTTAATGCTCCGTCGTTACTATACTGTGGCATCTAGTGAGTGGTTGATTACTGTTTCAATCAGTGTACCATTTAAGAGTAATTTTATTGGTATCCCCGAAACTTGTGTTGTATTTTCACTGCACTCTGATTGGCTGGTATTTTTCTCTTTAGGACAGTATGCTCTTTGGTTAAAAAAATTGAAGTTTAACAAAAATCCAGGTCATTTGTTATTGCCAAGGCTGTTAAAATGTTTGTTTTGTTTTGATTCTTGATTACACTAAGTATATGATTCAAAATTCATTGTCTGATAATGGTAACAGTTGATAGTTTTTCATTTAAAACAACAGCATTTTGCCTTAGAGCAAGCTGCACATTTTAATTACGTATCATTCTGCCAATTGAAAACATGAACAACAAAAATAAATCACTCTGCTGCTTAGGCAAGACGCTGTCATTTCTTGTAAAAATGTACAAGTTACTTATCTTTGGGTTTGAAATAAAGGAGAAATAATTATGTCAAGCATAATAACCAACTCTTGGGGTATTCTGAATTTCTTAATAGCGTATTTGCATGGCTAAGCTTAGAGATCACATGAATATATTCAATTTTAGGTAGACACATACTTCTGACCAAGGAGCACAGATATTGTAGATCTGATGTTTTCCTTGTTTGACCTACTTCCAAAATGGTAGGTGATCCCATCTAGTTTGTTGTTAACCCAGGAAGTTCCACCTCAGAAATGGGTTCTTCCTTGAATTAAGTGATGAGGTAAGTGGAAATAATATTTTCTAAAGACAGTAATTCTGGGGGATAATATGATAACACATTAGGTTCCAACTGATTTGGAGCATTCACAGGCATTTAAGAACTTGTCAGAGATGGCAAGATGTCAGTAATTCTGCCCATTGCAATTCCAGATAGATCGTTATGACTTTCAGTCCTTTATAGAGAATGAAAATACCAAGATTATTAATGTAATAGTCCTTTTCATCATCACCACTTTTCTATCGTCTGTGTAGTCAGCAATAAGATGGTGGCAAGACTGTCTCAAGTGCCAATTCAGAATGGTCCACTAGTACCGCTATGAAGAAGTCACATTTCTAGAGTGGCTGTCGACTGCTTGGCTTCAGAAATTGAAGTCCTACCGGAGATGCATGAGTCTCTTTGTGAAATTGTACAAAGTAAAATGAAACTCTCAACATAAGCTTGTTCATTTTTCAAATATGAGAAGTTAGCTCTCTTAAAGAGTGTTGGATTTACAGCCCAGTACCCTTAATTACGTAGCCACAGAATAGATATTGCAAGGGTAGTAGCGCAAGTTCTCTTGACCTGCCCACAAAGGTGCTCCAACCTATAGGTGCTGACTTTTGTTTTTGCCGGTGGGTGCTTTTGAAGAGGTGTGTGTGTGTTCAGGGGGAGGAAGGGCACTCTGCCAGTTTTGGGGAGAGGCTATTTTCAGCATATTTATACACTTCTTTCATATTCTAGTTATTGAGTGTGTCTATAATTGGTATCTTTACTATTTTTAATAATGATTAAATTGTTATGAACTCCGTAATTACATTATCATGAATTACAGTATATTAAAATCATTGCAATCACCCACAAGCTGTCTTTACTAATGTTCCAGTTTAAATACATTATGTCTCACTGTAGCTTTCTGGATGAAACCATCAGCAATCTTATTTATATCTAGTTCCCTGGTAGGGTCTTGATGCATGTTAAGGACAGCTACATTATTCAGTTGCGTCTGTCTCACTGATTACTCGAGATAATTTTTAAGTCTTCTGAAGCTGTAGAATGAGCATTCCACAGTTCAGGATGATACAGACATAGTGAGAAGGATTCTTATAAAGTTGCAATACTCTGGAAACATAGTGCTTCCAGAGTACTGCAAATGACTCCAAGATCTCTTTCCTGATGGGTAACTTCTAAATTTAGGGATAAAATGTTCAAAAGTACTTAAATAACTTGGGAGCCTAAGAGAAGTCTGGCAAGAAAATGAGAAGTTTGTTTCAGGAAAAGATTTTTGTTCTGCATTGGAATGAAACCAAGATCTTTGAAAAAAAAGAGAGAGAGAAAATTGGCTATCCTGGAGGTAGGTCACGTTCTCTCAGATTTTGACGAGAAATTCCATCCTGGGCCCAAGAAACTTTTCCCAATGAACATTTTGTTGAAAATTGATGTGGTGCCCAGAAAAGTTTTGGTTTCAACTAATCAAGACTAATTCAAACAAAAATCTATTTAGTTGAAAGATTCCTGACCAGTGCTACCTAAGGCCATTTTTAATTTTGACTCAGCCCATTATGGTTAGATTCAAAAGGGAGACTTAGGTGCCTATGTGGAAAGTTTAGATTATAAAAAACCCTGCTCAGCCATGGCCTAACCTTGTTGGTTTCAATCCCTGAGGTACTTCAGTTTCTGTTGGTGGGCATGTGCACAGCCACCTCAGTTCTGACATCATGGAACATCCAAGCTCCTTATTTTCATCTAAACCTTGATGGGATTCACATATTAGGATCCTATCTTCTCTATCGGGTCTAATCTTGTACACGTGCTCAAAGCATGCCTTACAGCACGGCTGCTGGATTAGGTCCTGCATAAAACACAGGTGTTGGTGGTCCTGGTCTCCTCACGCCTAATAGCCCAATGGTTAATGCCGTCATCCATGATGTTTGTTTTCAACCTGGATCTTCCACATCATCCTAATGTGGAGCAGGGATTTTAAAGTCTCCCAGATATCAAGTGAGTGCCCTAACCACTGAGGTTTAGGGTATTCCAGGATGGGCATCTCTAATCTCTCCTATTGAAGTTTATTCCAGTTTGTATAAAATACATAAATAGTCATTAGAACAGAGACTTGATTACGCGTCTCTCACATGCCATGGTGGAGTGCCTAAGCCCTAGGCTATAGTCAATCTCTCTCAGGTCCAATGAATATTTCATAACTTTGCTATTCTAGCCATCTCTAAATACATGTACATGCTTTGGTTGTATCACTGAGCTGTCTATGTATCCCTTGACATACTTATCTCTTTTCCAGGTAACTGTTACATCTGTTTTATTACCAATTTTAATGATATCTGCAGCAATGTTAGAACTAACAGGATGACATTCTTTCTTGTGTAGGAGAGGTCATCAAAAGTTTAGATAGTGGTTAACAATCAACATGTTTCTGTCTATAAAGAGATAGGAGGAAAATGTTCAAGACAGCATTTCCCTCATCAGATTGAGTTCATATATTTTGGAAGCAGAAGTCTTTAAAATAATCATGGACAATTTTAATGGGGTTAAGGGTCTCATTGCTTTTAAAGGTGCTCAGCAGCTTTACAGACAACTTAATGTCATTTTTCATTTGTGATGTATTATGTTCTCTTAGGAAAATGGAAGTTAACACTAAGGACTTTGGAAAGACATTTAATTTCACTCTGAGGAAAGACATTTCTTCCCTATATAGTGCCATTTGTTTTAATTTTGATCATATATTTATTGGTTTCTCATAAATTACTTCTGTATAGGATGGTCTCCTTTTAAGACTATTAACACATTTTGTTTGGAAGTTTAGTTATTTGTACTTCCACTCACCCACCCCCGTCAAGCCCCCCCAGAAGCTCTCTACAGTTTTTAGAGTTTCTCTACATTAAATAATGAAGTTATTATTTTAAACTGTTAAGACCGTCTCAGGGACTAATCCTTAAAACCTTTTTTTTAAAAACACAAACCCTGGTTGTAGTTTAATTTTGAATTCTATGTAACTATAGGATAATAGTCTAATTCAATGAAAAAAATGGGAAAGGAATGAAAAATCATAATTTCTATTATTTATTTTTGCTCAGTAATTCCACTGCTCCTCCATAGACACTAGAAATACGAAGTTTGTCTGACATACATTTATTTTCTGCAATACTGAATTGGCACTTTGGAAAGCAACAGACTTCAGATGCTATTTACATGCAAAAAACATCAGTAATGTGGCATTTAGGATGTAAATGCTAAACAGTGGTTTGTACTCCCGATTCCTTTCCAGAACATGAGAAGTTAATTCACAAAACTCAAATGTTCCAATACCAGGAAATACAGAGTTAAAGGGACATTTCCTCCATGATCTTAACTCTGTCCTATCTGATCCTCAGGAATCCCTGAGGGAGACTGCAGCATCTTACCACTCCCTCAGACTTTTTGCCCTGGCCAATTAGCAACAACTCCCCAGATCAATGAGGGGCACAACTCTCCAGATTAATGAGAGCCCTTTGGAGTGTACAAATGGGAGTCCTGATTTGGAGCTGAGATGAGAACATGGAGAAAATCAGCTCTTGCTAGGGCGACCCCCATCACCTCGGGCCGTAGGTCAGGGGAGAACACGGTGGCCACCCCAGCTGAATGAGCACTAAGGTGACTAAAGTACAACCTGTCCCCCCACTCCAGCTGCCAGCTAGCCTCGATGGCCAGAGCTGTGTGGGTTGCTTGCAGGAACATCACAGAGTACCCCCCTCCCAGAGGAAGGAGAGCACCTGACTCCTGCGGAGACCCTTCCCTACAGCCCTGGGTGTTCAAGGTAGCCAAGATGGTCGGTCTCATAGTGAGAGCTGGGGAGGATCCTCATGGACAGGGGTGTTGGCAGCCCCCAGTGGGCTTGCAAAATCCGTGACCAACAAAAGCCAGCAGGAAAGTTGCGGGCCCGCCGGTAGGCCATGATGTCTTGCCTCTCGGTTCCCCTCCCCTTCTGCAAAACGGCCCTCACAGCCTGGAGGATGAGATGGAAGTCCCCCCCAGTGCTGGGGAGCGAGCTGCACCTTACCCTTGAAGCCATGGGTTTCCAACAGGAAGTGATGCTGCTCATCCTGTAGCACAGTGGCGGAAAGGTTCATGGACCTGCTGCCATCCTCTGGCTGGGCCCCTGTGACTGTCATATGGTTCATGGAGACAGGCAAACGGGGTGGACCCCTGGCTTGGTGCCTGTAGTTGTGGCACTGCACAACCCATCTCCATCTCTGGTGGGGGAAGGGATGGCAGAGAGAAGAAAGCAGCCCCTAAAAGATCAGAAATAGGAGACATGAAAACGGCCCCCTGAAGGTTATCTGAAGACAGGGGAAATGAAACAACTCCGGAGGCAGCAACGATATGGGGGGTGGAGGGGAAGGAGGCAGGCAATGCGTCACCAGGGGCAGGAGTGGGGCTGGGGTTTGGGCCTGGAACGGAGACAGGAGAAGGGACGGGCAAAAGTGGGAGCAGGATCCCTGGCAGTTATGTCACTGGGGTGCGGCACCTCTCTACCAGATTCAGGGGCCAAGGGGGTGGGGACGGGGACGGAAATGGGGCCCCCACCGACGATGGGCCCAGGCACTTCAACAAGCTCAGTGCACACAACCATGGCGTCGGGCATGGTGGCATGAGGGGCAAGTCCCCCAAACGGGAGAAGAGGCGGCCGCCCTACTTCAGAAAGGGGCACACTTAAGTGGGGCCTGGACACTCAGCACCGGCTGCCACCACCAGAGGCTTGGCAGCCATGAGCAGGGTTCCGTCTGTGGCCGGGCAGATGAATGAACCCTGGGGCACCCCAATGTCAAGAGCGGGGGCAACAGCCTGGGGCAAGGGGGAAAGAGGAGGAGAGGGAAGCATGACCAAGCCACCAACCAGATTGATGCCCGCTGGCAAAGGGTTGTCCTCCCCCTGGGTGATCGAGGTCAGACCCAGGGCCTTGATTTCCTCAAAGATGGAGGTGAAGTCTCCCCCCACTGCCCCAGAGTCCTCCCCACCAGCAAACGAGGCAGCGATTGTCTCAGTGCTGACGGGGTTGGGGGGCACAGGTAACAAAAGGGCTGGGGGAGCTCCATCTGAGGCCTCCTTGGGGAGAGACTCCGAGAGGGGGGCAGTCCCGCCCCTCTCCGCTGCCATGGAATTCCCGATCGGCTCCACCTGCTGAGCTTTATCAGGGGGAGCAGCAGAAGGCTCAGCAGTGGCGGCCCCCCTCATGTTCTTGCGGGGCACCTCCCTCCCCACCCCCGCATCGAGGAGGAGGTTCTGAGCCCAAGCCTTCCTTTTGGTGTGTTTCCCCTGAATGAGTACCCAGCCCTCCGAGGTGGAGGTAGAGGGCCAGCCAGCAGGGGCAGGGCCAGGGGGCAAGGTGCCATGGGTTGGGGTGGCAAGGGGGGGACAGCAGACGGAAGGGAAACCTCCCCCTGTGGTGGGCCCTCTCCCTTGCCCGGCAATGGACTTGCCGCCCTCTCTTCCATGGGCCCCACCAGACTACACATGATAGAGGCGGGGCCCACCCGCTCATCTGGGTGTGATGGAGGGGGCTTCCCCCAGGGCCCGAGCGGGACCAATGCAGAAGGAGGAGGGGCAACTATGGGAGCTGGACCACCAGAATCGATGGTGATAGCAGGGCCAGCACCCTCCCAGGTCTCGGGTGTCCCACACGCCCCTCTGTACCGGGCCAGAGGGAAGACCCTCTGGATATGCCCCGTCTCCCGGCAGAGGTAACACCAGGCCTCCCCCGAGGAGTAGTGAACCCGGTAGTGGGCCCCAGGGGTAGGGCACTAAAAAGGACCCCTTGAGCCCTATCCCGTCACGTGCCGCCAGTGGCAGTTGGAATTGGACCTGCCAGCGGAAGGACAGGACTTGACAGAGGGTGGGGTCCTTGCAGCCCAGTGGGAGAGGACTGATATTGGAAATGGGCTTTCCCAGGGTGGAGAGGAAGGGATAAAAGGGCAGCGTTGGCAGGAAGGGCAGGATGGAGGTAAAAACCACCCACACACCCAGGTCCTCAAGGGGCTCAATGGGAACATATATGCCCCCTACTGCCAGACCCTTCTCCACTGCCTCCTGAGCAGTGGCCTCCAATGCCAGGACGAAGATGATTTTTCCATACATCTTGGAGGCCACCAACATGGCCGTGGGCCCCACCACCTGCGCAAGCAGCCACACATAGGTCTCCACATGGGGCGAGGCGGGTAGCAGGAGGCAACGGATGCCGTGCTTCCTGGTCAGGGTGGGGAAGAGACCCTGGCCACCAGGGATGGAGCTGGAAGCGGTGGTTGGGGCAGATGACATGGCGGCATGTGGAGAGGCTGTGACCACCTGGGCTTATGGTCTGGGAGCCATGGATGGAATGCCCCCAAAGCTGGAGGAGGGAAGAGTGGGGTGGGGGGCGTGACAGACGATGGGGCTGCAGTGGGGTGGGCAGCCCCAACCACGGGGGCCTGTGCCTTCTGGGTGGGGTCCTTGCCCTTTTTATTCACTTGGTCCTTTTTACCTGCTGGGGGGTCTCCCCCAAACCGGAGGGGGTAGTGGCCATGGCAGCGGCAGAGTCCAGACCAGTGGTCAAGAGGTTGGCCGCTGGGAGAGATGACGGACTTGGCGGGGAGGGGCTACACTCACTGTTACCCCTGCCATTATATCAAGGGCAGGAGGCAACACCGGAGGGAGCGGGGGAAGGAAAACATAGGGGAAAGGCCTACTACTCCTCCCCCCTAGGCTGCAAGCAGGGAAGGAGGGTGCCAATGGAGTGGGGGCATAGGCATCGACTTTCCCCATTTTCCATGGGTGCTTGACCCCCACCTCTGCCCCTGTCCCCACTCCACTCCTTCAGTGAGGTCCCACCCCTGCCGTGCCTCTTCCCCACCCCCATTCTAACCCCTTCCCCAAAGTCCCTGCCCTAACTCTGCCCCCTCCTTGCCAATATTCCACCCCAGCCCCACCTCCTCCCTTGAGCATGCCATGTTACCACTTCTCCCCCTCCCTCCGGGAGCATGCTAACGCTGCCCAACAGCTGTTTGTTGGTGGCCAGGAGGGAAGCGCTGGTAGGTAGGTGGAGGAGCGGGGATGCAGCGTGCTCAGGGGAGGGGGAGGAGGTGGGGTGGGGGAGCTTGGCTGCCTGTGCGTGCAGAGCACCTGCTAATTTTTTCCCCTGGGTACTCCAGCCCCAGAACACCCATGGAGTCGAAACCTATGAGTGGGAGTGCTGGGGAGGGGCAAGAAAGGAAGGGAAAGGGGGGTGCAAGCACTGGCCCAGGTGGGGATACCAGCTCCTCTGGCTGCACTGGGAAGGGGGAGGACTAAGTATCATCGGGGGGAGCGAACAGTGGGGGGGCAATGTAAAGGGGGCACAAGCGCTTAGGGAGGGGGCATGGGCGCACAAATGAGATGGGCTGAGCTGGGGAGAGCAAGAGAAGGTAAGGGAGTAGGTTGAGAATGGGGCAGGGGTAGGGCAGAAAAATCACAGGGGGGAGCTGCAAGAGTGAGGGCAGGGCAGGCAACCAAACTAACACCCAGAGTTTGGGGTGGGACAGGCAAGGTAACAAACACTGAGGGGCTGGAATAGGGCAAGCAAACTAACAAACCCTGAGTCAGGATAGGCAACTAACAGAAAAAAAAACCCTCCACAAGGGTTAAGGCAGGAGGGGGTGGAGGACAAATGGGCAACAAGGGGTGGGCGGGGTAGGCAGCAAGAGAGAAGGGGCAAACTGTGGCAGGGAGGCTGGTGGGCACAGCAGTGGGGGTGGGGAGGACTAGCCAAACATAGCTGAAAAAGGGAGGGCAAGTCCAAAGTCGGGGGAGGGGCACGTGTGCCCAGGTGCACTTCTGATTTCTCAGTCTTTTGCTTGTTGCTGCAAACAGTCCCAGACGATAAGCAGGGGTGAAGCAAACAGCCACGTCGAGGGGCGAAGAGCAGGTCCCAATGGTAAGTGCAGTGGTGGAGGGGGCAGCAGATGGATGAGGGGGAGGGCTCCACGCCTCTCCCCCTTGCTCCCCAGCAAGGGAACTTGCCCCCACCCCAGGAGCAAAGATGTTAAAAGTCACTCAGTTCAAGAGCAAACCCCCTCCATAGTGTCCCCTCTTCCTCCTCCTCGATGAAAAGAGCAGGCTCCAATACAGCAGCAGCCGCCAGCCAGCTAGGGAAGACCCAGGGAGGGTGGTGGTGGCAGTCGCTCCACTCCCGTGGGCGGGCAGGCCAGCAGAGCCCCCTGCACAGCAGCAGCCAGGGAGAGAGCGCCAGCCAGCAGGACAGCTAGAGCAGACTGGCTGGGCGCTGGAGTGGCGTGGAGGAAACTCCCCTTGAGCCAGAGGGGGAGGAACCCCTCACTGAGCTCTAGTGGAGGGAGCCAGGCTGTCCTCATCCCTACCGCCGGAAGTCAGTGGGTGGGACAGGAAGTAGAAAAGCAGATCTGGAAGCTCAGATGGGCAGCAGCTGTCAGAGGAGCCAGATGCTTGCTGCTGAGCTTGGGGACTGCTTCAGGGGCGCTGAGGACTGGTCAGGGCCACTGGAGCCATGTGCTGACCAGCCCATGGAAGAGTTTCCAGGACTGCTGCAGGCCTTCTACCCTGGCAATTTGGAGAGCCCTCTACAGACACAGGTACAGCCCCAGGGAGAGTTAAGTCCCCAGGGGCAGCTTACCCTAGTCTGGCTGCAGCACCGCCTGATCTTAGGTAAGCATGTTGCAGTCAGGATCCCTGCTCACCCTGTGGCAGACCACTCTGCAACTGTTAGGGCTCTGGGCTAGAATGCAGTGGAGTGAGTGGGTTTGCATCCCTCCCTGCCACCCTAGCCTCCTGGGGTGGTAGTCTCCCCCTCTCAGCCAAGAGGCTAGCATTTGTCAGCCATCCGCTGGAGCTAGGATGCCCAAACCTTCTGTTGCTCGGCCCTGAACAGAAGCCTGATCCATAGATCTTGATTGTCCCGTCCTGACTAAGGGCCTGGGGCTACCTAGCTGCATTTGGTGCTCAGCCCTGACCACAGGCCTGAGCTATAGACTCATTATCCCACCCTGAATAAGGGCCAGGGCTACCTGACTATGTCCGTTGCTCACTCCCTGAACACAGACCGAAATGATAGATTCTTGTTGCCCTGCCAATTCCTCGTAGGAGTCACAGTAGGTGACTCGCTGAAACGTAGTGAGGCGGAGTGGGCTCCCATGAACCCACAAGGGGAAGAACCCTGCTGCTAAGACACTACAGGCATTGAACTCAAAGATGGTTACAAGAGAAATAAAGGGAAAACATTTTCTAATGATAAACTTAACAAACTAGACTCAGTTAAAGGCAATTTTTTTTACCACATGCTCCCAGCAACAGGGCTGACCAAAGTCCATAGGCTGTTTCTTTTATCTTCTTCAATAGAGAAGAACGATGAATAGGGAGTGAGAATTTGGGGTAGTTTTGCCCTTCACTTTTATAGTGCAATCACCTTTTGCAATGCGAGTTACCCCTACATAAAGTTAATTCCCACTGTGAGGAGAGAGACATGGATTCTGGTGGTGAAAGAGGTTACATGCTGGTTTGCTAAAAAGCAGATCTGCCTTGTCTCCTTCTTTCTGTCTCAAGTACCTTATTTACTATTTATATGTAACTGATGTAAACACACATTCCTTTGTTTAAGATAGGCCTGCTTGACCATTTCTGCCTACTCCGGGCTCCTGGGGTTTGAACTTGTGCCACCAACATCATTTGGAGGAATTCATAACTTTACATATAATGCTGCTACACACATTTTACCATGATGTTACTGACCAGCAAGTTATTTGTTTTCAAATGATACTTCTGTCAAGGTTCCTTCCTCACTCTGAACTCTAGGGTACAGATGTGGGGACCTGCATGAAAACCTCCTAAGCTTACTTTTATCAGCTTAGGTTAAAACTTCCCCAAGGTACAAACTATTTTACCTTTTGCCCTTGGACTTCCACTGCTACCAACAAATGTCCAGGTTTACTGGGAAAACATTGTTTGGAAACGTCTTTCCCCCCAAAATCCTCACCAAAACCTTGCACCCCCCTTCCTGGGGAAGGCTTGATAAAAATCCTCACCAATTTGCATAGGTGACCACAGACCCAAACCCTTGGATCTGAAGAACAAGGAAAAAAGCATTCAATTTCTTAGAAGAAGAATTTTAATATAAGAAAAGGTAAAAAGAATCACCTCTGTAAAATCAGAATGGTAAATATCTTACAGGGTAATTAGATTCAAAACATAGAGAATCCTCTAGGCAAAACCTTAAGTGACAAGAATATTCATTCTATTCAGCACATTTTTCTCAGCCATTTAAAGAAATCATAATCTAACACATATCTAGCTAAAAGAAAAGGAGTACTTGTGGCACCTTAGAGACTAACAAATTTATTAGAGCATAAGCTTTCGTGAGCTACAACTCACTTCATCGGATGCATTTGGTGGAAAATTTGGTTTTTTTCCACCAAATGCATCCGATGAAGTGAGCTGTAGCTCACGAAAGCTTATGCTCTAATAAATTTGTTAGTCTCTAAGGTGCCACAAGTACTCCTTTTCTTTTTGCGAATACAGACTAACACGGCTGCTACTCTGAAACATATCTAGCTAAATTACTTACTAAGTTCTAAGACTCCATTCCTGTTCTGTCCCCGGCAAAAAGCATCACACAGACAGATCCTTTGTTTCTCCCTCCCTCCAGCTTTGAAAGTATCTCATCTCCTCATTGGTCATTGTGGTCAGGTGCCAGTGAGGTTATCCTAGCTTCTTAACCCTTTACAGGTGAAAGGATTTTTCCTCTGGCCAGGAGGGATTTTAAAGGTGTTTACCCTTCCCTTTATATTTATGACAACCTCACAAGGCACATTTTGTACAAAGATTATTACAATGGTGTATAGAATGTAAATACAGAGGTGCATTCAGTCACAGGCAGATTTAGGTTAGATATTAGGAAAACTTTTCTAATCACAAGAGTTGTTGTGGAATCCCGTTAATTGGAGGCTTTTAAGAACAGGTTGGACAAACACCCGGCAAAGGATGGTCTAAGTTTACTTGGTCCTGCCTCAGTGATGGGAACTGGATGATTTCTCAAGGTCCTTTCCAGTCGTACATTTCTCTGATTTTACTAAATCTGTTTTCCACTTTGTCCTCCAGTAGAAGAAGGTTTGTCCTAAGCAAAAAAGAAGAAAAAAAGTGTTTCATTTCCCCCCATTCCATTGCAATTTCCATTCCTTAAATGCCCATTGTAATTTATCTTCATTCTTCTCTCTTAGAACTAAAACATTTAAATCTGCCCACAGAACTACATAATTGATTTTGACATTTTTCTGCTCCAAAAATTACAACCAACGATTCCTCACAGGATACTCTATATACCAAGTTCCATCCAAGTAGGAACATCCATGCCAAAATTGCAACTCCTTGGCCATATATACCTAGAGTAAAAATGCTGAGAAACCCTTTTTTCATGGAGACACAGATTCTGGCTGGCCTTCAGCTGGGAACCTGTCTAGAGTCTCTCTCCTCCCTGCTTGTGCAGGACCAAAGAGAATTGCAGTTCCTCTTCCCACTACTGCCTTACTTACTTCTTTTATTAGCCAATGTGTGAGATCAGCATACAGAGAGAGTATGCTGCATCTGATGGAGTGTAATAGTGGCAGAGACCTTAAGCACCAAGGAAATATTGTGATTTCTATTGATTCCTCTGTGACAGCACTACCTAGCATTAGGCCCTAGAAATGCCCCTGCAAAGCTCTATCTCTTTTAGTACTGGTGATGGGTGACTGGTGATCTCTATCTGAGCACTTTCCATTGAAAATAAAGAGTGTTAATGAAGTCCTTAGTGGACTCCATGGAGGTAATGGCTCTTCTTCCTTTTTGAGATAAAAGTTCTGCATGGGGCTGGTTTTTCTAATTTTATTGATCCCTTTTATTGGGTTCTTGAGGGTTTTTTTTTTAAAGCTGATTTGTTTTAGGTGTTGGTTGGTTGGGATTTTGGGGTAGAAATGTTATCAGTGTTGTGAGTAATTTTTTTATTGAACTGTGTAGTCTGTTGGGGAGGGAGGGAATGGCTCCTCCCCCTCCAGGTCTGTGGGCAGCCAATCCACCTCACTACATCTGTTAGGTCGCCTGGTATGAGGAATCAGCAGGGCAATGGGTGACATGAGTGCAGATCTGTGATCAGTTACAAAGCCCAGCCCCTGGTCAGGGCAGGGCAGCAAAAAGTCTCTGACTCAGGCTGAGCAGCAAAACAGTTGAGTCTAACTCTAGCAGAGGGCCAACAAGCGCAGGCTACTTGCTAAAGAGAGGGGGAGCAGGTCCATGCATTCCACTGCATCCAGGCCCAAGGCCCTAGCAGTGGCAGAGCAGTCTGCCACTGGGTCAGCAGGGATCCTGACTGCAATATGTCACTTGCCTGCCTGGCCCCAAACTCTTGGTGTTAGTTTGGTTTCCTCCCCTGCTTGTGCTTGGGCCCACCTCCCAGGATTTCAAGTAGGGCCTCACTAAAATGCCTTCTACTTGTGCTCACTTAAAATCTCTGTAGTTAAATAAACTTGTTTTATTTTTTAATTAAAACTAACCCACTGTTGTCTTTAAACTGAACTCTGTGGGTAACTGCATTTACAGTAGCAAACTATCATATATTGATCTCCTTATAGTGGCTGTAGCAAAGCAAAGACTCACCGGTGTGGCACATCCTGCCGGCTGTCTCAGGAATTAGCTCTCCAGCATAAAGAGTGCCTCTTACTGGCTCTGTCTCGCCTGTGGCTGGCCCCGTGTGCCTCCCAAACCCCAGTGCAGTTTACCTTGGCCCCACTATGCTCTGGTTCTCCCCTCCCAGGGGAACTCCCAACCCCCTAAACTCACGTTGCTTCAGTGTTACTGCCAGTCGTCATCTAGCCCCTGCTCACTGGGGCAAACTGCAGTCTGTCATGGCCACTCATCATTGGCAAGGAGGTTGGACCAGCTGCTTCTGCCTAATCCTTTTTTTTTTTTTTTTTTTTTTTCAATCGGTGCCCCCCTTCCTGGTCTTCCGGGGGGCCTCCACATCAGATGGGAGGAGCGGAGCTCGAGCCTTCCGCTTGCCCCGCTTCCCCTGGACTAGGGCCCAGCCCTCCATGGCATCATCCGGGGGCTGGCTAGCAGGGGTTGTGTCAGGGGGCAAAGGCGATGGCTCAGGGACTCGAGGGGGTAACGGTGGGGCAGCACAAGGGAGGGAAGATTCCCCTTGGGGCGGGCCCTCTCCCATACTTGGCGGTGTCCCTGTCGCACCCTCCTCCACAGGCTCCGCCAGATTGCAAGCAGCGGGGGCGGGGTTCTCCCGCTCGTTTGGGCATAGTGGGGGAGGTACCCCTTGGGCCTGAGCGGGAGCAATGGTGGACTGGGAAGGAGGAGGGGCGGTTTCGGGTGCCGGGCAGCCAGGGGCGTCGGCGATGACGGGGCCGGTGCCCTGCCGGGGCTCGGGGGTTCTGAGTGCCTCTTCTTCCCGGGCCAGGGGGCAGTCCCTCCGGATGTGCCCCATCGCCCGGCAGAGGTAGCACCGGGCCTCCCCCGTGGAATAATGAACCCTGTAAGGGGTCCCCTGGTAGGGAACTAGGAAGGACCCCTCGAGTGCCTCTCCGTTGCGCGCAGCCGGCGGCAGTTGAAGCTGCACTTGCCGGCGGAAGGAGAGGACGTGACGGAGGGCGGGGTCTTTGCAGCCCAACGGGAGAGGGCTGATGACAGAGATGGGCTTTCCCAAGGCAGAAAGGGAGGGTAACAGGGCGGCATTGGGGAGAAAGGGAGGGACGGAGGTCAGAACCAGGCGGACGCCCAGGTCCTCTAGTGGCTCTAAGGGGACGAACACGCCCCCCACCGCCAGGCCCTTCTCCACCGCCTCCTGGGCGGCGGCCTCCGATGCTAGGAAGAAGACGACCTTGCCATACATTTTGGAGGCCGCCACAATGGCCGTGGGCCCCACCACCCTCGCCAATGCCCGCACATAGGTCTCCACGTGGGGCGAGGCGGGCACCAGGAGGCAACGGACGCCGTGCTTCCTGGTCATGGTGGGAAAGGGGCCCCGGCCGCTATAGATGGTAGCGGAGGCGGGGGGCTGGAGAAATGACGTAGCGGCAGGCGGGGGGCTGCCGCCACCTGGGCGTACGCTCTGGGGCCCGGGGGAAGGACACCTGCAGAGCTGGTGGAGGGAACAGTGGGGAGGGGTGCCCCAGCCGGAGATGGGGCCAGGGCATTGGGGGCAGCTCCTGCCATGGAGGGCCTGGTCTTTTTAGCGGGGCCCTTCCCCTTCTTCTTCCCCTGGCCCTTCCTGCCAGCTGGGGGGACTCCCCCCAAATCTGAGGGGGTGAGAGACGTGGCAGCAGTGGAGGTCACCCCGGTGCCCGTCGCTGCTGGTGCCCCAGCAGGGGCGATGCCAGATGGTTTGGCAGCGGAGGTAGAAGCTTGGGGGGGTGACAGGGGGGCAGGCGGGGGAGGGGGAGCTCGGGCTACTGGAGAGGTCTCGCCCGTCTCATCCCCCGCCATCATGAGCAAGGAGGAAAGGGGGGACACCAAAAGGAGGAGGGGAGAGGGGAAGCAGGTTGACCACTCCTCCCCGCTAGGCTGCAGGCAGGGGAGGAGGGCGCCAAAAGGGGTGGGCTGGACGGGGGGCAATCAGGGGTTGGGGTCAGTCACCGACACAAGGTGGAAATTCCGGCTCCTCTTGGTGCACTATGGGGGGCAGGATTCAACAACATTGAAGGTGCAGTGAAGAGGGTTGCAACTGAAATGGGGAGTTGCACAAGCGCATGGGAGGGGGCATGGGCACATGGAACGAGGGGCTAAGCGGTCTGGGGGTAGAACAGGGCTGCCTAATCCTGGGAGGCACCTCTACAACCCAATTACCTGTTTTAGCCTTTAGTAAGGCCTGCAGATTTGCCAGGCTGGAGCTCCCCAGCTCCTCTGGCCTTTCCCCAACCCTGCTCTACTCCTGGTACCCTGATCTCCCAGGAATCCAGGTCCTTCTCTCTCCACAGCAAGAGAGAGATTAGCCCAGCTCCTCCCTGAGCCCTTCTAACAGGGCCAGGTTTGACCTGATTGGGGATGGCCCCAGCTGTGGCTGCTTCCCCAATCAGCCTAGCCTTTTCTCTCAGGAGCAGGGTAACTGCCCCGCTCTACAGGCAACAGACCTAATATACCTGGACTGTCCAGACTAGCGCTGGACAGTGCAGAACACATGATTGGGGGGTTAACGGAATCCAGGACTGGGAGTGCATTGGGGTCACCCTGAAAATGGTAACCAAGGCTGGTGGAAGCCAGAATGTGACTGATGCGTAGCTGGCAAGCTGCAGCAATATAAAGACACTCAGGGTGTTACCTGCATGCTGGAAGGCTGTTTGTGAGTGGCTCAGATGGAAGCTACAGTAACAAAGCATTGTGTGGCACTGAGCTTTTAGGGTAAAGGTGATAGCCCCTTACTGGTCTGGATTGCACCCCAGAATCTTTGCTGTAGATTAAGCCAATTGCTGCTTGCTTTCCGTGTCCATTCAAGGCATGACAATTGATCATCATGCACTTTATAACAACCCTTAACATATCTGAAGACTGTTAGCATGTCCCCCCTCAGTCTTCTTTTCTCAAGACTAAACATGCCTAAGTTTTTTTTTTTTTTTTAACTTTTCTTCATAGGTCAGGTTTTATCCTTTTTGTTGCTTTATCCATATGATTAGAGTATATATTTGCGCTGAACTATTAAAAATATTGAATGCAGTTCCCCTTCCCCACCCAACTCAGTCGCAGTCTGCTTTGTAATTCTCGTCCACTCCAGTGGGAAGGCAGCTTTCAGGTCAATGCAGTTGTGCTGGCCAGTACAGGGGGATGAACCAAAGACCTGCCTGTTCTACATTCACCTGTATAGACAGGGGAGTAATAGCCTGTAGATGCTGCACTCTCTCTCTCCTCCTCCTTATGATGGGGTGGCCAATGGAGGGAGCAGGGGGTTCACAATGTGCTTCTTACTTGCCTGCATGGGAGTGTTAAGGAGGCCACAATATAGTCTTAAATGATGAATTTAACATAAAAAAATCAACGCTGACATTAACTGCATCCAGCTGCAAACAGGAAGTGGCAGACCCCTTCCAAAAGGAAGCAGAAACAAAGGCTCCATGGACAAATGTTAATCCTGAAAATAGAGCTCAACCCTTAAGTACATTGTCACAAGGGGGTGCTGTATTTAACACTACCCTATTATGCCTCCATTCTGGAGGCGTTGACCTCCATTATGGTTTTAGTTTATTTAAGGCAAGCAAATCTATCCAAAAACTTATTATATCAAATGTGTTTCCCGCCCTCTCCCCGGATGGTAAATTCTGCTCTATTTACTCATATGAGAAAGCCCGGTAAGTCTATAGTATGCAAAATATTGTAGTAATATGGCCCAGATCCTGCAATTGGATCTGTGACCCTATGCCCAGATTGAACTGACAGAGGGTTTTGTCCATGCAGATCAAACTGCAGGATCAGAACTTCTGTCTGCCACAATTAATGTGAAGTGTCAACTGGCTACCTGGGATGAAGATCCCTTCCTTAAACTCAGACTAAGATTCACAATCCTTCATCCTTGTTATTGGTTTCTGCAGAAGGAGCTAAACTAAAGTTCTGCATGCTTATCGATTAAAAACAACATTGCAGGCTGGATATATCATTTTGGTTCTTAATGCCCAGTTAGTACACAATCCTCTTCTGCTCACAACAAAATTCACATCAACTCAATAACCTCGCTTAAAGAACAAGGACTACGGATTGTGCTGCCAGGTGGATAAGACTTGCAAACAGATTACAATTGAGGTCATGAAATTAATTTCAACACAGTTTACTCTAGCAGTCTGAGGAGAGTAATTTTTGGGTATTCTTATTAGTGCTGGATATAAACCTTAGCCCCAACAGAGAAAGATAAGAGATTAATTTATGTAGGCACCTAATTCCCTTTCTTATTAATGAATTTAGAGTGAGATGTAATGCAGTGTTTAGCATTATATCTGATTTGTAAACACATTGTGCACACTTAGCTGGACCAAGTTTTAAAATCTTTAATAAAATGCTCTATAAATGTCAGTATTAATATGCAAGTTGGACAGAAAATTAAGGAGAAAATGCATCCACTATATAGGTCACAGTCTAAACAATTTATAACAGTTACAAATATTTTATATCAAGGTATATGTAGGCTTTGAGAGATTGGATTTATCAATAAATGATGATAAACATTGATTTCACCAAGCACACAGAATCCAGCAAAAAAATATTTTCATCTATAGTAATTGAAATTTACAGATAAACTAACAAAGAAAAATGCTGCTTGGGAACTTATTAGAGTCCAGTGATTTAGACTTTTGAATTAAGCTCATTATAAATGAACTAGTGATTGAATAGTAAAAAAAAAATGATTTGTTGATTGAGGGATATATAAAGGGTTTATAAAGCCCTTTAAGGTTTTAAGGACGAGAGGAAGTCCTCCAGAAGTGTAGGGAGCCCACACTTTCTGTCCCCTCGAGATGCAATGTTTGGTTTCCTGTGACTAACTTCCTCCTGGGAGAAAAAAAAAGTCCATATTGGGCAGTCACAGCCCACACCTACAGAGCACATAGCTAGCTGATAGCTGCACATAGTTTGTTAATAATTAAAGGTTTATCTTGATACAAGGGTGTCAGAGCCTTCCCAAAATTGGGAAAGCCTCCGCCCCCTGTGACCTCACCCTTTCTTTTCCCCCCAAGGCCCTGCCCCCCAGCCAAGATGGAAGCCAGAGCAGGGCTGGGTAGTCCGTGCCCCACCCTGCCCAGGGTGGGTGGGGCCAAAAGCAGTATTCTGCCCATGTCCCTGCCCCCTAGGCCCTCTGCCTAGGGCAGGTGGATGGATTTGCTCCCCACAGCTGCCTGCGCAGGCCTCCTCGATTGGCTCTGGTTGGAGAAGGGGCATCTTGGAGCCACAGTTTGGCCATGATAAGAGCTGTGCAGGGTCAGGCAGCTGTGGGGAGGTCAGAAAATGAGAGGTCCCTGGCCCCCTGCCCATCCCAATACAATTGTCCTGATACTGCTCTGCTCATTAGTAAGATATTGCCTGTTACGAGGAGTGGAATATACTGCCACTGGCAGACCTAGTGAGAGAGGTGACAGTGAAATGGCTTCTAAGGAGCCTGTGCAACTTCATGGAACTCTCCCACCCGCCCTGAATATCAGGGGAAATGCTGAAAGTGCCTGGAAAAGCTTCAGACAGCATTTTCAGCTTTATATAAAAAGCTACAGGGTCAAATAAACTGGAGGATGAGCAAAAGATTGCTCTGCTCTTAATACTGTCATGCACAGGAGCCCCAGGTGTACATAATTCATTCCATGAAGATGGTGGCAGGGAAAGAGGAAAGAATTACAGAAATAATGGAACTGTTTGAAGATCATTTCCACTTCCTGATCAGTGACTGGATGGACCCTAAGGAGCTAAACAAGCCCTAAGGAGCCCATAACAAGTGAACTATTGTCTGATATGGCAGGAGCCAAATTCATCAGCAAGTTCGATTCATCTTTAGGATTTTAGCAGATCCTCTTGGACACAGAGAGCTCCATCTTTTAACACACACTGATAAATATTGCTTCCTAAGACTACCTTTCATGATATGTTCTGCTCTAGAAATATTTCACCCTGCAGTTAGCCAGATGCCAAAAGTCTAACAGATATGAAAGTAAAAAGAAAAGGAGGACTTGTGGCACCTTAGAGACTAACAAATTTATTTGAGCATAAGCTTTTGTGAGCTACAGCTCACAGTGTGCAATGATGACATAAAAATTTGGGGCAGCTGCCACTGAACCTCAGGAACAATTGAGGAGGGTGCTGTAAATTGCAAGAGCTAATATCCTTTAATAGAATAAAGCCAAATGTCAATTTCAAATAACAGAAATAACGTACATGGGAGAGAGACTGATCTCAAAAGGATTCTCGTCTGATTAATGATTCAGGCAATAACGAACATACTGAGCCTGAAGATAAAAAGGGAATTCAAAGGCTGTTAGGAATGTTGAATTATGTCAGCAAATTCATACCTAGCTCTATAGCTCACACAACTAACCAAAGAGATCTCCTTCAGAAGGTCACTGAATAGCCATGGATGTCAGAGCATAAAAAAAGAGTTCAGTGATTTAAAGCACATTCTGACATCTGCTCCACTGCTGCAGGTTTGTTTGATTTTTTCTGACCCACTGCAAGATGCCAGATTCTCCACAGATGCCTCAAAAGGAGGGCTGGGAGCAGTACTGTTACAGCGTCATGGAAAGGATTGGTTGCCAGCCTACAGGGCCATGGACAGCATTAGAGAAGGCATACATACAAGCTGTGCAAAAGATTTCACAATTTTCTCTATAGCCAAAGCTTCAACGCAGAAACTGATCTCAAACTCAGCTGAACAGAGTAGTAGGAAGTTTTATTACCTTAACTGTATGTAGTTTCTGTTCATAATATAGGGTTTATCTTGATGCTAGTCTTGCTTGTCAGGAAGAGACTATATATATATTATATTCACTAGTACATGATTTACTTTGTCGCCTCTCTAGTGTTCTGTGTTCATTGTTTCTTAGTGACTGCTACATTAGATTTGCTTAAATCACAAAGAAAGGATTGTGGGCAAACTCAATCTAGATCCTGAAACTGTATTTTATGTCATCACTAGCAAGAGGAATGTGACAAGAATAGAACCCAATTCTCTCTCCCCTAGCTGTGTTGGCTCCGCAATGCTAACAGGGATAAGTAGCAGTACAAGCTTATTTTTGTTACAAAACTGAGCAAATAAGTGTCAGTAACTGGGATGTGGGCAGGAGTCAGGAATTGGGGCCCAGAGTCAGAGGCCAAAGCCAAATGCCAGGAGTCAGGAAACAGAGTTGATGGTCTGGACAGGATTACCTGGAATGGGGCAGGGGCAGGGGCTCAGGAGCTATGATAGCCATGAGCAAATGTTTTGAGCAGCAACTGAACTGCTGCTGTTGGACTTAAGAGCTGGTCTGCTGACTCTTCCAGCCAATCAGGAGGTGTAGCCAATCAGGCAGCCTACTACAGGCCAGCTGTGTGCATTAGGTTGCCCTGGCTCTGCTGCAGGTCCTGATTCCTGACACTAATATTGAATAAACTCCGGAGATAAAATCCTGGCCGCATTGATGTCTATAGGAGTTTTGTCCTCAATTTCAGTAAAACTAGAATTTCACCCAGGAACCAGACCTGTTGAGTAAACAGAGGCTGTTTCTATATAGTTACTTTTCTTATGAGAGCCACATTTTAAGTCTAAAGGAGCAAGATGATGTTGAGTTTTTCTTCTAGCTGTGATCTGTATTATAGACAAACCAAAGAAAATGCCTGCTTCCATTGCCTTTAACATCAATGTCCAAACTATCTGCATCATTCTTTCTTGCATAACATTTGATTATGCATACCCCAGACTTCAGTTTATCACATATATTCCCCATTGATTTGGAAAATCTCTAAGCTCTCAACTTGTAAATGATACGTGGTTAATAGCCATTCCTATTAGTCATCTAGTGACAACACTAGAAACTTATTTATTATTATCTGGGTAATTCTGTCTCCATCCCCCCGACCTCTTTTTTTTTTTTTTTTTTTAAAGAGCTCATGGTATTTAGAGATATAGTCAACTGTTACAGAAAGACTCCCCTTAAAAATTAAGATGATTGTACCTATTTTTTTTGACACCTCAGATACTGTATCTTTTGTGGCCTAAACACTTTCTGCGGTTACAAGTTTTACATGTTTCTGCAATAATTTGGATGTCACTCATAGGACACACCATGCCAATACGTGACTGCTCGCACCCTAACTGTTTTCCTCCAGATTTTCCAGTTGTTCTTGTGCAGATGTTGTAATATTTATTCCCTAGCTTCTCATGGGACAAACACTAAGCTATCTCTAGTAATCCCTCGCAGCCCAAAATGATCATAGTGTCTGATCTACCTGTTTGTTTCTATGATGTTAGTCACTTCTTAGCATCTGTATAAAGAAATGCACTGCATCACCTTTTTCCAGTTTCCTTCCTCAGAGTTTCTCTGAACATAGTGTCAAGTGTTTGTAACCCGCACTAAGACAGTTTGGCTCTGTCTTGACCGTGCATAGAGGTTCCAAGCAGGGACCATTTCACATCTCCATTGTACCTACCAAATAAACTACTCTTTCCTCAATCATTGTCTCTAGTATCTGATCAGGAGAATCTACAACTTATCTGGATAAAACATCATCACCTGCTGGCAATTCTCTACCCAGAGTAAATGTTATTAATCAGTCATAGTTTCATTAGTGCAACAACATTTTTGCAATCTGTCAGGTGCTTCAAACACATATCGATTAAACATTTCAGCAATGTAAACCATTGCCCAAAACTACTTTGTCTATTTGTGCATATTTCTGTTCAGTAGACTTACAGCTCTAGATGCATATTGAGCATCAAATTTGCACAAGGCAGTCCCTTGATCATTACTGGAAAATATGGGTTAAAATACCGCTGAACTGGTAAATATATCCCATTACAGTACCTTGCTGCTGCCACAGGTACCCCATAGCGTCTAAACATGGGTAGTGATACCATCCTCATTGAGAATGAATTGCTGGATTAGACACTTGATCATATCTAGCATTCACATTGGAGCCTTTTTATATGCAGGAGCCAACATTTGAGTTATAGTTCTAACCTTCAGTTTATCAGGTCCAGTCTCTTGTGAAGTCAATACATCAGCCATGTTCTTTCCTTCAGCTACTTTGTTCTGTGTATCCTTTATATTCAATTTAATGCTTTTTTCTTGTTCTCTGCATGACATTTATTAGTGGGCCATCATGCTTAGTCTCATAAGATGCAGCAACAACCATGTAATCAGCAATTGTACATATTCAAGGAACATTATCACGTTTCATTTGTCTTTAGTGGGTATAGAACACTAGCATATTTATTCCCAAATGATAATCTGTTAGATTGCTAGCAACCCTGTTTGGTATTCTATGTACATAACACGGTGGAGTCTTTAACCAGTTTCACTTGTCAGTATTCGTCTTTTGTGCCTAGAATAAAAAAAATGTCTCCCTGCCAGTGCTGAAGACCAGTGCTGCTTGTGAATGGATTTAGCTCTCTGGTGCCCCATTTTCTGTGTTAGAATCAAATTACTGACCTATTCAGTGGGAACATTCACTTTCTTAAAGGTGACCAGTGGGGGAAAAATAAATTGGACTGATCTCCTTTTCCACTTCTTTATAATTATATGGAGAGAAGGCCTGAAAAGTTTAAATAATGTAAAGGGGAAGCAGTTGCTCTTGGGGTTTTGAGATTAAAAATATCAAGAAAATCTAATCTTGGTTTTCCTGCTTTTGTTAGAGATCTCAGCCATTTAGTCACAGTTTGGGAGCTTTCTAGCCTTTAGTTGAAGGAGCTAGGGTAATGAATTGTTCACAAGAACTTTCCTTCCAGTTGTTTGTTAGGTGTCATCAAAAATGAACAGTGAGGTTTAAAAAATGTCTGAGTAAAAATTGTTTCCTTTTTTCAGATTAATCAGGTTTTACTTACTTGATATCACCTAACAACTCTCCAGTTATCTATAGAGCAGTGGTAGGCAACCTGAGGGTAACATTGGCTGGGAACGGTGAACCGCGGCACATGGGAGCTGCAAGGGGCTGTGCAAATGTAAACAAACAGTCTGGCGGCCCGCCAGTGGATTACCCTGATGGGCCGCATGCAGCCTGTGGGCTGCAGGTTGCCCACCACTGCTATAGGGGTTGCTAAACCTCTGATTGCCAGAAGCTGGGACTAGACTGTGAGAGGCTACCACTCTATCTTTCTCCTCTGGATGCCTTTCACATGAATCATGACCAAAAGAAAGATTCTGAATTCTGCATAACCGTAGTCTGGCTGCACTATCCATCATAACCATAAGTTTTATTCAATATATGTTGGTAGAGTGCCAAGTATTTTGGCATGGTGCCTTCTCCTCAGATCAGGAGCACCTTCTGTGCATGTACAGACCTATAAAGGTCACCCAACAAACACTGATTGACAGCCTGAGGCTGCATTTACTCTGCTAGCCAAATCCTGTTATTGTGCTGTTAGTGCAGCCTACTTTTCCACTTCTTTTCTTTTCCTTCCCGATGACTGGGCCTATTTTAGGTTGCCTCTATCCACCCAGGATTTTACTCGTCGTTGGCTTACCAGTCCTCCAGGGAGGATATTCCTTAGGTTATGATTCATTCCAGGTCCAGGAGATGGTATGATGGGATAACATGGTTTTGGCAATTAATTGATCTTTAACTATTCATGGTAAATAGGTCCAATGGCCTGTGATGTGATGTTAGATGGGATGGGATCTGAGTTACTACAGATAATTCTTTCCTAGGTATCTGGCTGGTGAATCTTGCCCACGTGCTCAGGGTTTAGCTGATCACTATATTTGGGGGGTTTTCCACCTTCCTCTGTAGCATGGGGCTCGGGTCACTTGGAGGATTCTTTGCACCTTGAAGTCTTTAACCATGATTTGAGGACTTCAATAGCTCAGACATAGGTGAGAGGTTTATTGCAGGAATGGGTGGGTGAGATTCTTTGGCCTGCATTGTGCAGGAGGTCAGACTAGATGATCATAATGGTCCCTTCTGACCCCAATATCTATGAATCTATTTATAATATGTTTACCTAACTTATAATTTATTTAACAAGTTCATTGAAATTTTCATTTTCTCTTTAACCTTTCACAAGCTAAAATACGTTCTTTTGAGCTAACATATTGAAAGCCTAATAAAAATATTACAACATACAAATGTGTATACTACATAATACCATAGTTTGTAACAATACATTCAAAATTCCCATTGTGCTAGGTGACCATCCCAAAACTGATTCCCACCAACTCTGCTGTCCAACATTTTCAGTGATTTCAACTTGTTTTACAATTTTTCCATTAACAATATTGATTTTACCTTAATATTTCCTACCTTATGTTCTAATTCTGCATTAAGTCATGTAATATATGTCATGTTTTCCAAATGAGCTAGGATTTGGTCAGACAATCCCATGCCCGCCCCTTCAAGATGCTCTGAAATTGTAATGCCATTTCTTGACTCTGTAATGCAATGATAAGTACAGTATATTTTTGGTCTCCTACTTGTATTTCTTGAATACTTTGCTTAGTATATAGTTCCCACAAAAGTAGCATTTTGAATTTGTTTCAAGATTAGCAGGCTCTCTAACAACAAATTTTGCCTTCTCCCAAATAGTAGAAGTGTTTATCTGTGCCTGATGCAACAAACAATTCACAATCCCCTTGATGATTATTACATTTGAGTTGATGAGCGTCCCATTTCCGCATTTGGACAAATTCATCCATTTTGGAGGTGATAGCATCAATACAGCCACGCGCCTGCCCACATAACAGAGAAATTATCCCTTTTAATGTCCCAATGCTAATCTTTAACAGGATACTATAATCTAGAACTCTATTCCCAACCTATATTAACAACTGGATACATCTGTACCTTGTGTAGGACTTTATATATCAATGATACATTTTTATGTAATGCATTTTTGTGCAATGCATATTAATATACCAGCATTGCTAATAATTATTTTCTGAATCCAAATTATTTGCCACACAGTTTCGTAGCAGCTCTGGCCATCAGGCATCTTCTAGATGAGTACTATTGCATTTGTATTATCTACGATAGACTGTTTTGCTTGTTGACAAGGCAAAGCCCATGCTACCTTTTGTGTAATTTTGTCCATGGTTTGTGCAATCAACTGAATTTTACTTGCCCAAAAGTTATTGGAATTTACTATAGCTTGACTCAATATGAGCCTTACATTGTTTAGAGTGTTAGTCCCAATCTGTTGTTTAAAAACAGTGCTGGTGGCATCTGAAATCACTGCTAATTTATTTTGTAATGTCTCTGCTTCCAGTCCAGTAAGTATTCCCACTCCTATGCCAAATGCTTCTAATACGATACTTATATGTTGTTTCTTTTTATGACTACCTGCTGTAATTGTCCTGTGCCTACCGTACCTGATTCATAGATTCATAGATACTAAGGTCAGAAGGGACCACTCTGATCATCTAGTCCGACCTCCTGCACAGCGCAGGCCACAGAATGTCACCCCTATGAAAAACCTCACCCATGTCTGAGCTATTGAAGTCCTCAAATCATGGTTCAAAACTTCAAGGAGCAGAGAAGCCTCCCTCCAGTCAACCATGCCCCATGCTACAGAGGAAGGCAAAAAAACCTCCAGGGCCTCTCCAATCTGCCCTGGAGGAAAACTCCCTCCCGACCCCAAACATGGCAATCAGCCAAACCCTGAGCACATGGGCAAGATTCACCAGCCAGATACCCAGGAAAGAGTTTTCTATAGTAAATCAGATCCCATCTATCTAATATCCCATCTCAGGGGATTTGGCCTATTTACCCTGAATATTTAAAGATCAATTACTTACCAAAATCCCATTATCCCATCATACCATCTCCTCCATAAACTTATCGAGTAGAATCTTAAAACCAGATACATCTTTTGCCCCCACTGCTTCTCTTGGAAGGTTATTCCAAAACTTCACTCCTCTGATGGTTAAAAACCTTCGTCTGATTTCAAGTCTAAACTTCCTGGTGGCCAGTTTATACCCATTTGTTCTTGTGTCCACATTGGTGCTGATTGCCCTTCTTACCTGATTATAAGGAGATACTATTGTCAGACATTCAGATTGCGGAATCTTTTAAACATTAGTAACTTGAGTTGTGGTTTGATCCCCATATTGAATTGTACACCGGTAAAGTCCCACAAGTTTACATTCTCATTGAATTCATAGGCAATAGTCCTTCCCAAAGATTTTTGTTAATGGGTGACAGTTCAGTCCAGTCCCAATGAGGGATCGACTGGGTACGCTAGCCTGGTTTTACATACATCACCATGGCAGGGATCATTTGAAGAATATTCCAAGCATGAAAGGGTTTTTTTTTTTTTTAATTCCCACATCAGTTGAAAGTCTTTTAAGGGACAAGAAATTGATTTAACACAGGATAAATTTACCGAACTATTTGAGGGCAGAGATTTGGTCACAGACCGGCCATCTTTTGCCCTTACCAGCCACCATAGGATTCCAAAAGTTAACCAACTTCCACATTCTAGAAGAAAAACAGTTATTCTTCATTCATTAATGAAATGCTTACAATACCATTTTACTTATCCGGCATCGTACCATTTATGACCTTGATCTCAAAGGTCCACTAAATACAGGGAGAGACCTGTCAGAGATTACATAACATAACATTACATTACAGCCTGTCAGAGATTATATAAGGACCTAATCAGTTGGTTTTAGGAAGAGGAGGACAATAGTCTCTCTTTCTAACCATAATCTGAGTTCCAACTAACTGTTCAGTAATATTTCCTTTAGCATCAAATCATTTTTTGGTCTGATTTCCAGGTCAGCCACCATCCCATGTATTGCAGTTTTTCGTTAGCTTCTTTTAGTTTTGAGTGGCCACCAGCCTTAGAACCATTATTCCAGTTTAATAAATCTTTACGGCTACCTCTTGGTATCATCCAAATGAGGCTGGAACCAACTAGGGCATAAATAATGTCATTTTGCATGACCAAGGTAGCCTCTTCCCATTTCATTTGTCCCTCCTTGGCTTTTTGATACAAGGGTCCCAATTCTGTCATGCATTTGGGTTGCCTGAATTCTTTAGGATTTCATCTTAGACACCACCACCGAATTACGAGTTACTACAGATAGAGTCGCAGTTACCCATGCCATGCCAGCTCAGGTGGGTGCTGATACAGCAGCCTCCTTTGAAACGTCAGCTAGATTATTGCCTCCCCCTCCCCCATTAAAATGTTCTCTCTTTTCCCGTGGGCCTTTACTTCAACTACATCAACTCTTTCTAACTGAGAAGATAAGTCCTCAGTCCACTGTCAGACATGGATAAATTTAATGTAACTACCACCTGTAGCATGATATTAATTTCAGACCCACAATACTATGAGCAACAGCAATCCCTGAAACACATAATCAGAACCAAGACCTTGTTAGCTGGGCATATGGCTGGTGGGCAGGTTAGTAATCCGTAAATATAGAAATAGATGTCCGTTACAGGTGCTATTGCCTCCCTGGGCACTGGATACCCTGGTTGTGGAGGAGGTTCTCAGCCTTCCAGGAAAATTTTAATATTCATGTATCCACTGTCCAATTTGTTGCTAGTCCATACACATGGGAACATAAGGACCATTTCTTTCACCCTTTCTTGATCAACTGAAGGAGCTGTACTTTTAACAGTTCCTGTTATGGCTCCCATGGCAATAAATCCTCCCTTTCCTGTCTGAGTTTGTCATTGTAGATTTAGCTAATGGCCTTCTATGAGACCCAGGCCATTACTTTCTAATGTTCCTCCACACCGCCCAAGTATTTACTATTAGCTGTTAGAGCATGTAATTTATACACTTCCTTCTGCTCAATATAATCTGCTAACTGCACTTTCAATTTATCATATCATAAGGGCATTATTTTCCTGAGCCACGGCCTGAATTCCCAACATTAGGCCCTGCAGAAGGACTCACGTAACCCGTTTTTTTGTTTTTCTTTTTTATCCTCCATGTTCTGTTATTGAAAGGTTTCTTAATCACACC
Organism: Dermochelys coriacea; assembly: GCF_009764565.3. Classification (NCBI taxonomy): domain Eukaryota; kingdom Metazoa; phylum Chordata; order Testudines; family Dermochelyidae; genus Dermochelys; species Dermochelys coriacea. Next base: position 51,340,868 of record NC_050069.1, read on the forward strand.
AATCCAACATGGAGTGTTGAGGAAACCCAAAAGAGTCTCCTTTCTGTTATATCCACACTTCTAGGGCCCCTACCATTCTCAGAATTTTTAAACCCTTTCATCATTCTCCACCAGAATGGAAAGTATGCTTATTTGGATCAGTAGACAGCATCCCAGGTTTCATGCACCAAGAAATGTTGGAGGTTTCCACTCTATCTTTCCCCTCTGGGTGGTTAGAACCCTCTTGGGCTACCTCTTACTACCCACCAGCTCTGAGACAACTGACTCTGGAACTTTGGTAAGTACTTATCAGTGTTTTATTAAGGACGCAAGGTTACAAGACACTGAAGCTCTCCTAAGCAGCAGAGTCAGTGAGGTAACCTAACCAGCAGATAATTGCAACAAAGTGCTAACAACATATATTTTGACAATCAAGCAATCAACACAGAACCATGCAGCTATCACATGAGCTGTTATTAAATAAGTAGGTGGCTTTCACATGAATCAAAACCATAAAAAAGATTCCGAATTCTGTGTAACTATAGTCTGGCTGAACTATTTGTTGTAACCACATGATTTACTCAATTTATTTGGTACAGTACCAGATATTTTGGTGCACTGTCTTCTCCAAGTCAGTTAATCCAGGTTCTAAGACTTGCTGCTGTGGGGTTTTTATTTGTGTAGATGTACTCCAAGTGGCCAGGGATTATGGTGAATGGAAACATAGATTTTTAAGACCAGAAGGAACCTGTGACAGGGTACTCTTAGTAGCTTCAAATTGGGATCTATGGAAGCTAGCACCTTGGTCACTTAGAACACTCAGGGCACTGAGTATGGTTAATGTAGAAGGGAGCACTTACACCTGCTGGTAGCCTGAGGAATTAATGAGGTAATTAGCTCACCAGCAGGAGACTCTAGGAAGGAAAGCAAGCAGTATAAAAAAATCTAACCCAGGGAGCAGGAAATAGTTCCTCATAACTGCTGCTATATGGTTGTATTGTGCCTGGAGTTTCAGAAGGAGACCAACACAGACATGTGGTGAAGGTACCTCCATAGACCTGTGTGCTGCTTAATTCACCAAGAAGGTTTACCAGCCAGGGTTTCCTGGAGAGGAAGGGGGAGCCTGTTTACAGATCCCTGTGATCATCTACTCTGACTTCCCACATAACACAGGCAAAATAATTTCCCTGTTACAGGAGAACTTTATGGAGTTTTCTCCAAATTCCTTCACAGGGGATGGGGCTTGTTCGCATGTGTGTACACACCCTCAGACAAAGGGATTCAACTCTCCAGATCTTAGGATTCTGGTCTGATCAGGGCCATTCAAATGTAAGCTGAGTGACTTTGTGCTGCCTCCAAGTCCCCTGCATTTCTCCTGGCACATGCTGCCCATGGAACTCACCTTAAATTTTGTGTGTGTGTTTAAGAAGGTGCCGTACCATGTGACAGAGCCTGTATTTTACTCCTTAGCACATTTCCCCAAATTGCTGAGATTTAACTTGAGGTTTAGTGTCTCTCCTGACCTCACCTCTGTATCTCTAGCCCTGTGGAGAGCCCAGAAGGAGTATTAAGTGTCTGTTTATGCCTTTTAGGTCTGTTGGAGTGATTCTAGGTGGCACCTTTGATTGGATCCATTACATTTTCTGACCACATGGATTGTGTGTAGACTGTAAACGCAAACTTTAAGTTCTACTTTTACATAAATGTGTAGTTTGGCTGGGGAAGTTGGAGAATTATGGCTTGATATTTTATTGCCAATTATTGATCCTGGCTGTAGAATTTATAGTACTGCATCCTCCAAATTATATAGAAATTGATTTGTTATTTCACCATCATTACTCATTATATGGCAAACTTAATTGGCTTTCTCCTGAATTAAAATTTCATTCTTTTAATATGGAAGCCTAAAAAATTAACACTAATTTGATGTGAAAACAACTTGAAATGAAACACAAATGTTATCCTGCCATGGAGCAGAATAGTAAGACTCAATTCAGTAATGTTTGTTAGGTTAAATTTCACAGATGGAAGGTGTTTTGTGTAAATTATTTTTCCTGTGAGGTGAGAGACACTCCTGTACAGAGGGCCAAATCAAGGTCTAGGCACCACTTAATTGCAATTGGAGCCCTCAAAATGGGGCTTATGTGGATCTTAAATTGTATGTAGGGCTTTTGCTGGGCCTCTGCATGAGGGTGAATTTTAGCTTCTATGTAGTAAAATGTTGTCTCTTGACCAATTCAGATGACAGAACAGTGAAGCGAACCTCAGTAGTTCTCATCTGTGTCTATGATTATGATGATGACGCTCAAAGATAAAAAGCAGGTTCTGCGGAACTTATTCTATTTATTAGGGAGCCCTGTGACAATAGTCAGGAATAGACTTTGGAATTTATTGTGCAGAAATTAGGCTCTTTTGATACCCTCAAGGGATTTACCATGCTCATTTGGATATCAGCAATCACCAGGATGAGGGAACATTGCCTTTAGTAAGGAATTATATTTGAAAGTAACTTGGTGCTTTAATGAGATTGGCCTTATGTTCCAATATCTTATAGTCAAAAATAGAAACTTCCCGGATATGATATGTTCTTATACTCTGGTGTTGGTGGCTGCATAGCCCCTATTAGCAGAGGTGATGCCCTTTGTATTAACAAGTACTTATTATGTGAAAATCCTGATGCCAGTACTCAAGGAGATAAGGACAATTTAAGAGATTGCTGCCTCTACACACGTTCAAGGTTTCAAGCAGTTCTAGTAAATGCCTATGATTGACACCTATTCTATTGTATGTTTGTTCTCAACCCGTGGTCATCACTGTAGTAGCTGAGTACCTTCCAGCAGTGCATTATATGGCATGACTAATATCTGTCATATATTTGTCCTCTCATCACCTGCTCAGGGGGAGAAATGTGTACAGTGGAGTGTTTTGTCTTGGCAGGTTTTTTATTATATAAAATAATTCATATAGGAAATAAAACACACGTTGTTTTATGTTGGTTAGAGAAGGCAAGGTCAAAGAAATGCACCTGGCACCTAAAACGGAAGAGGGTGAAGCTTGTAATGGTCCTTAGCTCCTGTGGGTGTTCATTCCACAGTGTGGGCTGGCCCCCAAGAAAACTATGTTGTGCTTAGATGAGCTTTGTCCTTTTCATAGAAAGTTTCATTGAGCCAGAGGGGCAACGTTGTCAACCACAGTTTTCATCCCAGAACCTTAGATGATTTTTTAATATATATCCAGGCCCCACATCATTCAGTGATCTGAAGATAAGGATTGAGATCTGGAACTTGACTTATATTCTACAGAAAGCCAATGTAGAGAAAAGGACAGATTTAATGTGCTTGCAGTAGCCTGTATTGCTGAGATGTACTGCAGCGTTTTATACTATTTAGAGACTCCTAAGGGCTGATGGATTCATGGTATAGTGCATTGTTGTAGTCCAGCAGAGATATGACAGAGGTGAGTAAGTGATGAAGATGTGAATACTTAGCATGAACCACCTTAAAAGAAGATGCTGGGCCTGGTCAATCTTATGTAGACATCTAAATATGAGTAAAATGAGTGAAGAGTGAGTGCAAAATACTTCTAAATCAGCCTAGTAGTATTTTATGGGTACTCCTTACTCTATTTGCATAGGAATAAACAAACAGGCAACATGCAAGGTGATGGACAATCTCACAGTACAAAAATCTAATAGTCATCTTATTAAAATACTTGTCCTAGGGAAAAAAATAATCCTTCACTATAAAATGAGGGTTCTTCTACCTGGGTTTTTGTTTCCAGAGGGAGTCCAGACAAATATAACCACAAGTGGCACCTCAAAATAATCATAAACATCACAATCATAGACAACATTAGAAGGGTCGGAGGCATACTTAGTGTAGGGGCAAGGTTGCGGAAGATTGGCGAGGAGCTAAGTGGTAGACTGAGTATGTGACCGGATGTGAGCGGAGGATGCAGGCATTTTCAATGAACTTAGTCCAACAGATCCTGCCAAAAGATATTGTAGCATAGCTCAGCATATTTTTGCCTGTAAATGAGTCAGTTTATGTAATAAGCATAAATTAGATATACAAGAATGTAACCAGCTGTTGACCCCATGTAACCCCAAGATAAGCATGGAGAATATAGTGCTGCAGAGGACTCCCCATGGTGGAGTCCTGCCTGGTCAGCTGTCCCGAACGGCCAGAGTCCCCTGCAGCCCCTCCGTGCATCCTAGGGGCTCCCCGTGCAGATTGGAGCATAAGTTCTTCCTTCCTTCAATAAAGCATAGTTTACTTTTCTTAGGCCTGACTGTTATCCTTTCGCTGGTATCTCCCCCACAGCCCTTGCGGACACACTTAGCAAGTCACTGATGTTCAGTAATCAGGACTTTGGCCAGTTTTCTCTGGTCTTCTAGCAGTGACTGGGCAGCCAATGCTATTTACTCCGACAGATGATATAGCTATCTGGACATTACTGCCTGATAGTTTGCCACTCTAATGCTCACTGTAGCAGAGCAGAACATCTTTCTACCAAGAGCATCTAGCTTCTAACTCATTCTATCCAAAGGGGTAGGGTGGACTTGTTGCACTTTAGCTCTGAACAGCAGCCACCACTACCAATGAATTTTAAGTTATGTAGTTTGGAACAACAAGAAGCTCTCAAGAGGCAGATTTTTTTTTTAATTCTCTGTCCAGATGCTGGATTTAATGAGGAAATTTTAGCTGTGTGTAATAAACTGTCTAGAATGATTAAAGGAGATTATTCCCTTGGTGCCAGCAAGAACAATGAGTCCAGGCAGGACATTTCCCTTGAACCATTTAGTTCCTCTTGCAAAGCTACCGTTGCAGCTGCCTTTCTTCAGGCCTTTTACATTCAAAGTAATACCTGTGGAAGGCCAACATGGGTACTTTGGCTATGATGATACCTCCCAGTCCTGCCAGTACCTAGTAAGGGGAGACAGAGGAGATGGTTGGGAGATGCTCATGTAGTTTCCATGCCTGATTCTAATATTGACTGGGGGGGAAAAAATCAAGAAAGAGAATACAGCAGTGGAGAAAGAAACAGCAGTGGGTAGGAAAACAGAAAAAACGCCAGTGATGTTAACAGTCAGGTAGGTTATACTGGCAGTAGAATGACTGTACCTAATTGAGTGAGCAATCAGAGCAAAGCCAAGCAGAAACAATTCAGGATGTTTGTACACCAGTGCACAAAGCCTGGACAATAAAATGGAGTAACTAGAACAATTGGTGCAGGAAGTAAAATCACATATTACAGGGATAACAGAAACCTGGTGGAATATTAGTCATGATAGGAGTATAGGTACTGAAGGGATGTGTGGTTCAGGAAAGACAAAATAAAAGAGGTGGAGCAACATTGTATATTAATGATGAAGTAGAATGTAAAGAAATTAAGTGACTGACTAGATAAAACAGAATCTGTTTGGGTCAAAATGACTTTGGGGAAGAAAGCTACCAGAGGCTTCCATGTGATAGTGCTTGGGGTATGCAACAGACTCCAGGATCAAATTTGGATATAGCAGGGGTTCTCAAATTGGGCCAGGACCCCAATGTGGATCAGGACCCTGTTTTAATTAGGTCACCAGGGCTGGTGTTAGACTTGCTGGGGACCAGGGCTGAAGCCCTTGGACTTTGCCCCCCCCACTCCAGGGCAGCAGGGCTGGGGTGGGCTCAGGGTTTGGTCCTCCCTTCTGAGGTTGTGTAGTAATTTTTGTGGTCAGAAGAAGATTGCGGTGCAATGTAGTTAGAGGACTGATGGGATATAGATAGAAGTCTCTTTAATGTTTTATTGAAATAAATACTACTGGGAATTGTGTGATTATGGGAGATTTAATTCCCCAGTTATAGACTGGAGGACAAGTGCTACTACTAATAGTAGGGCCCATATTTTCCTAGATGGGATAGTAGACAGATTTCTTCACAAATAGTCATCAAACCAACAGGAGGTGATGCCATTTTAGATTTGGTATTGCTGATTAGTGAGGACCTCATAGAAGAGCTGGTTCTAGGGGACTGGTTCAAGTGATCATGAGCTAATTAAATGGATCCTAAATGAAAGGTTAAACAAATATAGGTCTGATTTCAAAAAGACAAATTTTAAAAAATGAAGGGAATTAGTAAGGGACTGAAGAACTGAACAATCTGAATGTGGAGAAGGCTTGAAATTACTTTTAGTCTAAGTTGCAGAAACTATCTGAAGCCTGTATCCTAAGCAAGGGGGAAAAAAATTGTAGGGAAGAATTGCAGAGCAGGCTGGATGAACAAGCATCTTAAACTGATTTATTAAGAGAAAGCAGAAAGTCCAAAAGTAATGGAAGATGGGATGGATCCATAAAGAAAGCTCTCTTAGAGGTCATAAAGTGAAAGGAAAAAGTGAGAACTGCCAAAAGCCACGTACAACTGGATCTTGGAAAGGAAATTAAAACCAACAGTAAAATGTTCTATAGATATACAAATTAAAAGAAAACAAAGAAAGAAGAAATAGAACTGAACCTGATTTAAATGATAGGTTACATACCATACTTAGCAGTTCTGTAATTTCATATTTGAGTTCCTTCAGAACATTTGGGTGAATACCATCTGGTCCTGGTGTATTATTCCTGTTTAATTTATCAGTTTGTTCCAAAACCTCAACTAATGATGTCTCAATCTGGAACAGTTCTTCAGCTTTGTCACCTAAATAGAATGGCTCAGATGTGGGAATCTCTCACATCCTCTTCAGTAAAGACTGATGCAAAGAATTCATTTGGTTTCTCCACGATAGTCTTATCTTCTTTAAGTACTCCTTTAGCACCTTGATTGCCATGGGCCCACTGACTGTTTAGGAGGCTTCCTGCTTTTGATATAAATTTTAAGTTCTGTTAGTTTTTGAGTCTTTGGCTTGTTGCTCTTCAAATTCTTCTTTGGCCTGCCTAATTATACTTTTGCACTTGACTTGCCAGAGTTTATTCTCTTTTCTATTGTGCTCAGTAGGATTTAGCTTCCAATTTTTAAAGGATGCCTTTTTGCCTCTAGCTGCTTTTTTGTTGTTGTTGAGCAATCACAGCATTCTTTTGTCCTGTTAATATGTTTTAATTTCAGGTACACATTTAATTTGAGCCTCTATTATGGTGTTTCAAGCATTTGACTTTTGGGACTATACCTTTTAATTTCTGTTTAACTACATTCCTCATTTTTGTGGAGTTCCCCTTTCTGAAATTAAAATGCTACTCCGGTGGGTGTCTTTGGTATTATGCCTCCCCTTCCCGGGATGTTAAATTTATTATATTATGGTCAGTATTACCAAGTGATTCAGCTATATTCACCTCTTGGGCCAGATCCTGTGCTTCACTTAGAATTAAATCAAGAATTGCCTCTCCTCTTGTGGATTCCAGGACTAGCAGCTCCAAGAAACAGTCATTTATGGTGTCAAGAAATTTTATCTCTGCATCCCGTCCTGAGGTGACATATACCCAATCAATGTGGGGATAGTTGAAATCTCCCTGCAAAGTGGCTAGCTGGGGCTCGACCCTCTCTGGGGCGGTGGGGAGCCACACCGCCTCACTACACACCCGTAATTGAGTTTTCTATTTTTATAGCCTCTTTAATATCCCTGAGCATTTGACAGTCACCATCTTGGTCAGCTGGTCGGTAGTATATCCCTACTGCTATATTCGTATTATTCAAGCATGGTATTTCTATCCATAGAGATTCATTTAACATTTTTACTACATTTGACTCTATGCTTTCTTTCACATATAGTGCCATTCCCTCACTAGTACGATCTATTTTGTCATTCCTATATATCTTGTACCCTGGTATTACTGTATCCCACTGTTTATCTGGTTTCAGAGTAGCAGCCATGTTAGTCTGTATTCGCAAAAAGAAAAGGAGTACTTGTGGCACCTTAGAGACTAACAAATTTATTTGAACATAAGCTTTCGTGAGCTACAGTTCACTTTATCATCATTCTACCAAGTTTCTGTGATGCCTATTATGTCAATATCCTCATTTAATAACAGGGACTCAATTTCAGCCATGTTAGTATTTAGACTTCTAGCATTTGTATATAAGCACTTGTCACTTTTTAGTTGTCTGCCTTCATGTGATTTAATTGAATGGGACTCTTTCATTTGACTGTTTCTCATCAAATAGTACCTGTACTTTATCATCTTACATTCTTTCCTCCTTATTACGATATAGAGAATCCTCATTACTAGAGTCTCCCCTAAGGGATGTCTCTGTCCGAACCGCATGCTCCTCTGTACTTCTCGGCTTTCCCCCAACCCTTAGTTTAAAAACTCCTCTATGACCTTTTTAATGTTACATGCCATCTGTTTCCATTTTGGTTTAGGAGTAGTCCATCCTTCCTGTATAGACTCCTCCTTTCCCAAAAGGTTCACAGTGAATTCTGATTGCCCTAGTGGACTGCCCTGCAGCTTTGGCCGTGCCCCCCCCCCCCCAGCCCGACCTTTTACAAAGGTTCCAGCGCTCCTGCACTTGGCTGTGTTGGTTGATCACAGAATCATCTGTGAATGCTAATAGCAAATATCCCCAAAGGCTGATGGCAGAACGCTAGATGGGGAGGGCTCTGAGTTACTACAGACCATTCTTTCCCAGATGTCTGTTGGGTCTTGCCCACATGCTTAGGGTCCAACTGACAACCATATTTGGGATCAGGAAGAAATTTTCCCCTGGGACAGACTGGTAGAGACCCAGGGTTTTTTTGTTTTTGTTTTTGTTTTTTGCCTTCCTCTGCAGCATGGGGCCTAGGTCACTTGCAGGTTTAAGATAGAGTAAATGGTGGATTCTCTGTAACTTGAAGTCTTTAAATTATTATCTGAGGACTTCAATCACTCAGCCAGAGGTTATGGACTATTACAGCATTGGGTGGGCGAGGTTCTGTGGCCTGCAATGTGCAGGAGGTCAGATTAGATGATCATGATGGTCCCTTCTGGCCTTAAAGTCTATGAGTAGGGAATTCCTGATAATCCATGAGTGAAGGAAAGTGGTCTTAATATAAAAGGTTGGAAAAATGAGTCTCCATAATGCTCTCTAGGTTCCCTGACTCTTTCACAGGGAGGGAAAGGATCTGGAAATATGTCATGATCCAATTCCACATAGAGTTCAGATCTGAGACATTTTCTAAGGGTGACAACAATGACTTGGAAAAGTGAAAAGCTAATAGAGATCAGACATATTTCCTTGGGGGACCAGTAAGGTTACTAGGGCGTAGGGTCTCCAGAGAGTTTTGCATAGTTATGGAAAGGGTTTAGCCTTATAAGATTTTTTTTTTGTTCTCAGACAAAGAGGAACGAGTCTAACCACTTTACACTTCTTTCCTTTATCTTTAAGTACTGAGGATAATGTATCCAGTGCTACATGAGGGACCCTCTGATCCAAATGAAGATCTGAATGGGGTATTCCAAAGGCTCAGGAAGATGAACCTGAATATCCATGGTATTGTGCATCCAGTATGAACAAATAACTCTGAGGAAGCATCAGGAGCCTTTTCAGTCATGGAACCAATAGCCTCAGATCCAGGCCAAGGTGTGGATTTATGCCATGGTTTGGCCCTCAATAGCGCCCTTTGATGTGGCTCTGACTTCCAGGGCCAAGGCTTTGAGTATATATTTGCAGTTGAGTGTGTGGAACGGGAAGTACCAGATTCTCAGGATTATGGTCTCTAGGACTGGCTCTTTCAACTGAGGCAGAGACATATGAGGCCAGGTGTTTATCATTCTGTCAGATTTGATCTTTGCCTATTCATAATGTCCGGTACATTAGGTTTGCCCCCAGTCAAAGACTTTGCCAGCTTTTTAACCCCCCTCAGGAGTTGTAGCTAAGGCTTGTCTCCCAACACTTATGGCTCCTGTGTTATGGAGCTAGAAGGTTTAGCTGCTAATGCTTCTGGCAATAACATAACTAGGGGTGATTCTGATGAACCTTTCTGGCCCTGTGGATGAAGAAGCTGCATCTGGAGCAATAAAGAGCCAAATGACTTTCCCCCAAGTAGGCCAAATAATGCACATATGCATACAAAGCAGGAAAAATAGCAGGACAAGAGGCTTGCTTCTTGAAATTGTGTTTCTTTGTCGTCTTTGTTCCCACACAGCAGAACCAAGGACCTCTGTCAGGACACTAAGATCCTTAGTCAAAAAAACAAGAAAGAAAAAAGAACTCACTTCACTAAGAAGGCAGAAGCACTGGATATGGTCCATTATGACAAATCATAGCTAGGGGAGCCAACTAGGGGGAGCGCTTTTCTTGACCTGCTGCTCACAAACCGGGTAGAATTAGTGGGGGAAGCAAAAGTGGATGGGAATCTGGGAGGCAGTGACCATGAGTTGGTTGAGTTCAGGATCCTGACGCAGGGAAGAAAGGTAAGCAGCAGGATACGGACCCTGGACTTCAGGAAAGCAGACTTTGACTCCCTCAGGGAACAGATGGCCAGGATCCCCTGGGGGACTAACATGAAAGGGAAGGGAGTCCAGGAGAGCTGGCTGTATTTCAAGGAATCCCTGTTGAGGTTACAGGGACAAACCATCCCGATGAGTCGAAAGAATAGTAAATATGGCAGGCGACCAGCTTGGCTTAATGGTGAAATCCTAGCGGATCTTAAACATAAAAAGAAGCTTACAAGAAGTGGAAGCTTGGACATATGACCAGGGAAGAGTATAAAAATATTGCTCGGGCATGTAGGAAAGATATCAGGAGGGCCAAATCGCACCTGGAGCTGCAGCTAGCAAGAGATGTCAAGAGTAACAAGAAGGGTTTCTTCAGGTATGTTGGCAACAAGAAGAAAGCCAAGGAAAGTGTGGGCCCCTTACTGAATGAGGGAGGCAAGCTAGTGACAGAGGATGTGGAAAAAGCTAATGTACTCAATGCTTTTTTTTGCCTCTGTTTTCACTAACAAGGTCAGCTCCCAGACTGCTGTGCTGGGCAACACAAAATGGGGAAGAGATGGCCAGCCCTCTGTAGAGATAGAGGTGGTTAGGGACTATTTAGAAAAGCTGGACGTGCACAAGTCCATGGGGCCGGACGAATTGCATCCGAGAGTGCTGAAGGAATTGGCGGCTGTGATTGCAGAGCCCTTGGCCATTATCTTTGAAAACTCGTGGCGAACGGGGGAAGTCCCGGATGACTGGAAAAAGGCTAATGTAGTGCCCATCTTTAAAAAAGGGAAGAAGGAGGATCCTGGGAACTACAGGCCAGTCAGCCTCACCTCAGTCCCTGGAAAAATCATGGAGCAGGTCCTCAAAGAATCAATCCTGAAGCACTTAGAGGAGAGGAAAGTGATCAGGAACAGTCAGCATGGATTCACCAAGGGAAGGTCATGCCTGACTAATCTAATCGCCTTTTATGATGAGATTACTGGTTCTGTGGATGAAGGGAAAGCAGTGGATGTATTGTTTCTTGACTTTAGCAAAGCTTTTGACACGGTCTCCCACAGCATTCTTGTCAGCAAGTTAAGGAAGTATGGGCTGGATGAATGCACTATAAGGTGGGTAGAAAGCTGGCTAGATTGTCGGGCTCAACGGGTAGTGATCAATGGCTCCATGTCTAGTTGGCAGCCGGTGTCAAGTGGAGTGCCCCAGGGGACGGTCCTGGGGCCCGTTTTGTTCAATATCTTCATAAATGATCTGGAGGATGGTGTGGATTGCACTCTCAGCAAATTTGCGGATGATACTAAACTGGGAGGAGTGGTAGATACGCTGGAGGGGAGGGATAGGATACAGAAGGACCTAGACAAATTGGAGGATTGGGCCAAAAGAAATCTAATGAGGTTCAATAAGGATAAATGCAGGGTCCTGCACTTAGGATGGAAGAATCCAATGCACCGCTACAGACTAGGGACCGAATGGCTCGGCAGCAGTTCTGCGGAAAAGGACCTAGGGGTGACAGTGGACGAGAAGCTGGATATGAGTCAGCAGTGTGCCCTTGTTGCCAAGAAGGCCAATGGCATTTTGGGTTGTATAAGTAGGGGCATAGCGAGCAGATCGAGGGACGTGATCGTTCCCCTCTATTCGACACTGGTGAGGCCTCATCTGGAGTATTGTGTCCAGTTTTGGGCCCCACACTACAGGAAGGATGTGGATAAATTGGAAAGAGTACAACGAAGGGCAACGAAAATGATTAGGGGTCTAGAGCACATGACTTATGAGGAGAGGCTGAGGGAGCTGGGATTGTTTAGTCTGCAGAAGAGAAGAATGAGGGGGGATTTGATAGCTGCTTTCAACTACCTGAAAGGGGGTTTCAAAGAGGATGGCTCTAGACTGTTCTCAATGGTAGCAGATGACAGAACGAGGAGTAATGGTCTCAAGTTGCAATGGGGGAGGTTTAGATTGGATATTAGGAAAAACTTTTTCACTAAGAGGGTGGTGAAACACTGGAATGCGTTACCTAGGGAGGTGGTAGAATCTCCTTCCTTAGAGGTTTTTAAGGTCAGGCTTGACAAAGCCCTAGCTGGGATGATTTAACTGGGACTTGGTCCTGCTTTGAGCAGGGGGTTGGACTAGATGACCTTCTGGGGTCCCTTCCAACCCTGATATTCTATGATTCTATGATCACAGTCCAAGGACCTGGAGAGGTTTCTGCTACAGAGGTTGGAAGAAAATGAAGTGGTTGGTGTATCATGCCTTCTTTTCAAGCCTCCTTCTCCAAATATTTAGAGCTGCAAAGAGAGAAGCTGAGGGCATGACAGCACTCCAATTGACACTGATATTAGAAAATTCTACCAGTCCAAGCTGAACTGTCAATTCATCCAAAGAACATGAATATGCAGAGGCCACTTGAAGAAATAGGAGTTATACATCTTCATTATACATATTGCTGGATGTCTTTCTAAAAGATATGTTCTAGTTCCAACAGGAGTTATTTCAGGGAAATTCTATGGCCTGAGTTACGTAGAGAATCAGACCACATGATCATACTGGTCCCTTCTGGCCTTACACAATATGTATCATTAGTTTATGGTGGAATAAAGCTTTTGAATGCAGAATCAATGAGAGAAGAGCATGATGACCACATACATAACTACCTTTAATTATAAAGACAACTGGAAAGTATGAAAAAACAAAAACTCTAGACTTGTTGTTTTAAATAAATGGAAAACTGAACTTTTCTAAATGATCGAGTAAATCACTAAATGAGAAGTGTGCTTCTTTATGAGCGATGAATATTCCAAATAAAAAACACTTGATAGGATTTAAACTGACTGCCAATTCTCAGAAAACTTGGCTATATAACATTTTATAGGAAAGAAGAAAAAATTAGAATTCATAAATGTAAAGCACTCAAAGTAAAAGTGCTTATTAGTTTGAAACCTAAAGGGTGCAATAAATGTGTGTAAAATATAGCTACCTTTCTTTTTGTGTCAATGAGACTGGTTCACATATAATCTTGTGGATATACCACATTTTTCTGTCAGACTCATTCTATCATTTTATTTCAGGGCCACAATAATATAGACTATATCCATTTTGTAATTTGATATCAAATCAAATATTGTGATAGCAGGAACACTAAAGTACCTGATGCTACCAAAATTAATTACTCTCTGCCACCCCTCTGTTTTATAATGCAAATTGGAATAATGGAAAAAGAGGCCTAGATTTTCTTCTACAGTATTTCTGGGTAGCAATGTTAACAGTCCTTCTAGATAATAGCCCAAAAAGCAATAACTGGTGCAATATCTAGAAAGGCTTTCACCTAGAATATCAAACCACATTCTAAGGCATAACTGGTTTGAAAGTTTTAAATTCCCACTGTAAAAGGTAGAGAGATAAATTAACAAAGTCATTCTATCCACCACTTAGAAAGTTTGACAGAAGACACCATTAAGATAAAACAGAGACAGCAGATTAACAGTAGCAATAGCAATTGAAGGCCCTGATCCTGTAATTTAATGGTGCTCCATGTGTGCAGCAGGTTGGAGCATTAATGGATGGTTCAATAGACTTACTTCCAGGTGAATGAGTATATGTAGAAATTTAGCGCAACTTGAGTATAGCACAGGGTTGATGCCATATAAAATTAATACCACTCACCAAGCATCACTTTAGGCCTCCCCCTCAAAGCTCTCCAGCATTTCATTTTTAAAATCCTTAAGAATCCCGTTAAGAAGTCCAGGGTGCCAACACCAAGCATTCAAAAGTCATGAGTAGTGATGAGCAAAAGCTTTCTGACTAGACAGTTTTCTGTCAGAAAATGCTGATTCAATGAAATCAAAAAATTTCTTGAACATTATAGAGTTCAATACAATTTTTGCAGGAAATGATCAGAATGTTTAGTATTTACTTTCTTATACTGGAAAGGATAAAGTCAATACAAAATATTTCAACCATATCAAACTGAAGTGTTTTGAATTTATTGAAACCAAACATTTCAGTGAGGTGGAAATGCAATTTCTGGAATATTTTGTTTCATGGAACATTCTGAAATTTCATCTTTCTTTTGATTTGGGCTTAAACTAATTTTGAAATCTCAGAATTTCCTATGGATGAAATTTTGTTTTTAGACCTGCTCTAATCATCACTCAGGGCCCTCAAAATCATGAATGTCGGTTAAAAATCTGAGAATTTTAAAAGCAAACAAATGTGCATTCTTCTTATTTACCTTTGGTATTTTGAGCCTGCAGTGTTCATGTTATCAAGGTTCTCAAAAACCAAGACGACTAGAAACTTACTGTGTTTCTCCTTTTTTCATGAAAACTGAGATTCTCACAGAATTACATGGCTCCAGAAGCTGGGATTTCAATTTATAAACACCAAATATTGTGAGACTCACTGAAATGTTAGAGTTGGTAATACTGGGGAACCAGGCTGTCCTTCAGCACAGTCAGCAGCTCCATTTGGCTGTCATTCCCTAGGAGGTAGGTGAATGGGGAAAGGCAGGCAGATGAGGATTTTTCCATAGTATAGGAGTTTTCCCCACAGACCTACCGTCCACACAAAAAAGTATAGAGTTGACAGGTCTGGGAACTGAACCTCTAAATTTTCAAACTTAATTAATTTCAACTAAAATTTTCCCAGAATAAGGAATAAAAGTTTAAGTATTGTCCCTAGTTGTGTAAACAACTAGATTGCTCAATTTTATGTGTAACTACTGTGAAGTTCACATAAATCAATCAAATGGACATCTAAATGGATATTTAAGCATCTAAATGAGGCCCCAATAAAATAATAAATAATAGTAACAACAATGCAGCCAAAGCTGTAGGTTTTTCTCCATTTGTCTAGGCTGGTCTTAAGGAACAACTAAACACCCTACCATAGTGGAAGTGAAGGGATGAGAAGAGATCTCTGTAATACAGTAAACATCTCTAAATAAATATTTTTCTTTGCATTCAAAGTATATTCCATCTGTTGACATTTTTTTTCTCTCACATCTCTCCATTGCAGAGCATATGTCTGAATTTATGCCCGTTTTTGTTTTTGGTAGCTACTAAAAAAGGGTTTTAGATAACAAGAGGTCAAAAAGTACTCTCAGCCTGCAGGTGTAATTCATAGTTTTGCTGAGAGCAGTCAGGCCTTTTAAATATTACCGTAAGCATTTGGGCCAGATTTTTAAGAGCACATCATCCACAATTGGGACTGTATTTTCAAGACTGAGAAGCTTTGCCGTATGCACCAAAATAAGAGGCAAGATTTTTAAAAGTGCTTAGCAGTTTGGGTGCTA
Source organism: Dermochelys coriacea (assembly GCF_009764565.3). Classification (NCBI taxonomy): domain Eukaryota; kingdom Metazoa; phylum Chordata; order Testudines; family Dermochelyidae; genus Dermochelys; species Dermochelys coriacea. The sequence goes on from NC_050069.1 coordinate 51,356,503, forward strand.
TGCTCTTTCACAAACCTGTGTCAAATGAGAGCAGAAACTGGGTGCTGAAACTTGAATCCTTAATTTATATGCCTAGATTGGAACAGGGCTCTTTTTTGAAATCTGACCCAGTTGTGGGGGCTGAACACTTGAAAATCTAGTCATGATCCCTTTGAAAAATCTGCCTCTCCATAGTTTACATGCTAAATTGAACTCTTTCAATAAATACATTCCTTGAATGCATTCCTTTGGTCATTTATTTGTGTCCATGTCCGATGAATTTTCCAGTGGCATGCAAATTTCACACTATCTGACCTTTCTACCCAAACAATGCTTGTCTTTTTCAATTATGTGAAAAAGAATTTAGATCTAGGGGTGGGGGGACTCAGCAAACACCTTCACAGAACCAAGATCTTGCCATTAAGATCCAACACCTTAGTTTAACATCACCTACCAGGCTTCATGGAATTTCTTCAGTCAGCAGCTGGTTGCATGTAGCTTTAATCTGATAGAAGACTTCAGTCAAAGCTTTTATAGTAATTGCTATTTCAGTATTATTACAAACCTTGAAACAGTTTTACTGAAAGGTTGGGTGAAGTTTGCAATTCTTTCAGTGAGCAACTGCTGAAATTCAAGCAAACTTGGGCTGATATTTAGTTTCCACTGCAAACTAGGCAAAACTCATCAGTTCTAGTTGAGTTTCACTTTGAAATTTTGGGTATGAAAGAATCCAATGCAAAGCAAAACTCAGTGCATGTGAATTTATTGGAACTGAGCTGAAAATAAAGATTCATGTTCTGAGAACCAAAGCTATTGGGTTTTTCACGAGTTTGCTTTTTCTTCCATTATTTTGGCAGAACCAGTCCAATTATGGAAGAGTAAGTAGAAGTATTTAGAAGTACTGAGATGACATAAACACCTCATAAAGAATAAGAGCAATTATTTCAGAGTAATACGATGAAACTGAGCAAAGAAAATTAGACTGAATATTTATTTACTAATAAATATATAGCGGAAGATGAGAAAAATTCCTAACGGTAATATCTATTTGACACTTTTTATAGACTACCAAAGGGATTGGTTGCAGAACATTCATTTCAGTCATTTAAAACTTAACTGGATAAAGCACTAGACAAAATACACTGTAAGGGAAAAATCTGCATTGGCAATGGAATGGAGTGGATGACTTAACATAGGGTTTACTTCCATTTATAATTTCCATGATTAAGTTCTTTCTACCAAAGTAGCATGGGATTAATGCTAGCCTGCTATCAGACTTCTTATAAATCAGAATTAAACAGTGCTTCATTTTTTTGCATTCTGATGTGTGATGCAGCAAATGCAACTAATATAATGTTGCAAATATTTTATGATGGTGGAAACACTAGCCACGCCTGTTGTCCAATCCTAAAGCATTTAGGCAAGACTTGCACTTAAACCAAAAGGGAAATGCAGAATCAAGCTCTGTATTAAAAATCAGTTAATGCCTCCAACAGTGCTTGATCTGTTTGTGTGTGTCTGCACATGTGCATGTATCTTTTGAACTGTTATACTCCACTCTCCTTGCGATATATCAACTGTTTAAGGCTGCTGTCTGGGGAAAGAACAAATAACAGGAATAAAAGTTAGTGAACAGTATCAATTTGGGAAAGGTATGCTATCATTCTTTTGGGGAGATACCATTATGATTCCCCCCACTCTACTGCTCAGAAGTGATATGTTGTAGCACTCAAAAAATATTGTAAAATATTAAAAAGGTCTTGTAGGCTTCACTGGAGCCCTAGGTATGAAATGTAAGACACAACTTATTTGTATCTATGTACTGTATAAAAGGACAGGGGAAGGAGGGCATCTTTGTACTGACTTAAGGGACAGCATCATGTTATGTTGATTGAGCTGGTCCTTTGTTGTGAGCATACATGTGTTAGTTCACCTGTTGCTTCCATGGGGCACTAGTACCATGCTTCATCAACAATAAGTCTGGCAGAGCACCTTCCCCACTTAACTGAGCCTGTGGTCTTTCTGTATGAGTAACATTGAGGTCGGCTAAATCAACACCTGGCACTCTTTGCTTGTGCAGCTAACATCAGAGCTCCAAGAACTGCAGCAATAGCAACATTAACAACACTGCAGCACTAGCAACACTTAGCAACACAAACAACAGGTCTCTTCAGGAAAAGAGCCTACTAAATTGGAAAAGTGTTTTTTGTCTCAAATAACTAAGTGTGCCACATGCTTCCAAGCAAAGAAATAGTTAAGCAAAAAGACATTTTGTCAAGTGACTTTGTATCTTAAGCCCCATTGTCAAAAGTCTCCTAGGTGCCTAATCCTTGTGATTTAGGCTCTTCCAATGCAGATTTTTAAAAGGTATTTAGGCACTAACTTCCATCAAAATCAATGGGAGTTAGGCACCAACATACCTGGCCTTAGGTGCCTAAGAGACTTTTGAAAATGGGACTTGGGATATAAAGTCACTTAGGCCCTTCTGATTTCCACCCCCAAAATGACTAATGGGATGAACCTGAACCCTCTGTTTTTTGTAAGAAATACAAAGGTCCTTGCCTGGTGTAGCTATCAATCAGAAAGAAAGTGTAGTCTAGTTTTAGACTCCTTAAGTGCCCAGGTGCAGGAATGATAAATATAGTTCAAATATAAGTTCAATAATACTGTTCTCATTGCATTTTGAGTCTAAAATGTATCTGTTTTGTAGAAAGATACTTTAGAATACTTATTAGGAAAGGGATTAGGGAGCTATTATAGAAAAATCCATAAAGCTTTCCACCTAATATTCAGCTGTAGAGAAGAAAGCAAACAGGATGCTAAATTTTATTGGTAGAGGAATACAAGTATAAATCAAAGAAAATACTACTCCACTGGTTATATCTCATGTCAAATACTATGTAAAATATATTTCAAAATAATTTATGAAGATTAAAAGAAGTGCAGCATATAGCACCAAAAACATTAGGTTTCATATACGTAAGTTATGTGAAAAGATTGGAAAACAAGGGTTGGAAAAGAGGAATTCAGAGACACCTAACAGACACCGTAAGAGATAAAAAACAGGGGATTCATCCTGCATTCCTTGAACAAAAACTCCCACTGAAATTAAAGGAATAAGAAATGCAAAACATTTTAAATAAATTATTTGTCGGGTAATTTTTTAGAACATGTCTTCTGTACGTGCATACTCAAAATTGCATATGTAAACAGTGTATTTTTTGCAACAGCAAATGGAGCAGGGGAGGAGGAAAAAACCTAATGTGTCTGTAATAATCAATTTAATCTAATCTGGCATCAAAGAACATTGAAATGCAGTTATTGCAAGGTGCCACTACAGCGAAGGGTTATGGATGTTTGGGTGCCTTACATATGTATTTCCATACCTCATTTGGAATTTGTTTTAGTGTAAACTTTAACTCTGAATATCCAGAATGTGAAATGCTTGTTCTGAGGATAAATATTTCACCTTGGAATGTATTTTACTCTATATTACAGATCATAATCTCAAATTTAACTCCATTTTAAAGTAGTTTGGGGATAGTGAAAATGTATGAGCAAATCTCAGAATAATTACAACGGGGATCCATGTCCAGGCATGCACAGCTTTGTTTATCAAAGGGAGACTCAGAGGTTTTTCTGAAAATGTATCCATGTACCAATAAAGTGTGACGGGGCAAGGCCAGATGGCTAAAGAAAAGTAGTCCTTTTGGGATCTGGGAAGTGGGCGGGCGAAGCCTGTCCACTGCTAAAGGATCCCCCCCAGCCTAAAAGGGGGATCCACAGGACCTAGATGCCAATTAATTGTGGGGGACAACTAATGAAATAACAGGGACAGGGGTGTGGTCAAAGGGTCAAACGAAGGGAACCAGACGGGGACACCGAGCAGAGAACCCCGGACAGCGCCCACTGCTCCTCAAAGGCGTCAAGGGAGTCAGAGGACGCCGCTCAGAGGAACTCTGCCTGGATACGTGAACGGAGAGAGGATCGGAAATAGGCCCCACAGTCACAGGGGACTCCATCAGCCAACCTCCTCACTCTGGTTTTATAGATGGCCATTTTAGCTAGGGCCAAGAGGAGGTTGACCAGGAGATCCCATGACTTTGTGGGGCCATGGATAGGGAGTGCATAAATAAGAAGGTGAGGGGAAAAGTGCAACCAAAAGCATAATAAAATATTGGTGAGGAGCCAGAATAGGGGCTGCAGCCTGGCACACTCCAAGTATATATGTGCCAGGGTTTCCCTCACGCCGCAAAAGGGGCAGGTGTCTGGGATTGAGGTGAACTGTACGCTGTGAAGGAGCCGCCAACAGACATCCCTGGCGGGTCTCAGGACTAAGGTGGTGTATAGGCTGGCCCACCGGGGCTCCTCACCCTCCAAAGATGGCAGAGGTCCGCCATTTTGTATCAGGGCGGGACACGAGGGCGAGGGCATGAAGGGTGTGGAGTATGAGTGTGTATAGATGTTTTCTTGGTGCGGTTTGAAAGCAGACTGGCTGCATCTCGTGCAGCCGGCTTACAGTGAAGGAGTGAGGGGGTCGGTTGGGCCCACGGGGCAAGGGTCCAATTAAAAGGTCCGGCAGGCCTGGGGTAGTGGGTAGGCGGGGCGTGTCCTCGTGCAGGACTCGGTCGAGATAAACCTGAGCAGCGGGCGGCAAAGCCGTCTTCACCTCCTGAAGTATGCAACGGGGAGTACAAGGTCTGAAGAGCCCCATGCGCTGAGCGAGCACCAGGGGATCCAGCCAGTATTCCCGGTCATAGTCCAGCAGGTCTCTGACTCTTGTGACTTCTGCCAGGACCAACCTCTGGCGCACTGAGCGAGACTCTGCCACCTGCAAACGGAGCTGGGGGTTGTGTAGCAGGGGCTCCGCGAGGAGATCTGCCCCCTCGGTGGCCGCCACGGACCTGGTCGTTGAAAAGAGTTTCCAGGTCCGGAGGAGGTCCTGGTAGAAGACCGGCAGCCCGGAGAGGTCTCGCGGAAGACCTCTCGGATGGAGATAAAGGAGCTGCCGGTCGTATCGGAGCCCTCGGAAGCGGCGCAGGAAGGCGTGCGCCACTATGCTCCACGCCGGACTACCTGCACCATAAAGGAGCCTCTGCAGGGTCTGGAGGCGGAAGACATGGACCTGAGTAAGCAGACATTTTAGGCCCTGCCCTCCCTCCTCCACAGGTAGATGGAGAACCCCTGCAGGGACCCAGTGCAGTCCTGACCAAAAGAACTCCAGAATCGATGTCCGCAGGTTGGTCAGGAAAGCCGGGGCCGGGACCAGGGTGTTGAGCTGGTACCAGAGCATGGACAGGACTACTTGATTGAGCACCAGTGCTCTCCCTCGAAGGAAGAGGCACTGGAGTAGTCCTGTCCATTTCTGGAGCCGCTCTATCACCCCGCCCTCTAAATTCTGCCAGTTCTCTGGCGGAGAGGGATGCTTGGCACAAAGGTAAACGCCGAGATAGAGCAGCGGACCCGCGCTCCACTGGATGTCCTGAAGCGAAGGTGGGAGGGGGCTTGCCTGCCGCCAGTCCCCTACCACCAAGCCAGAGCTCTTGACCCAGTTGACCCCCGTGGAGGAGGCTGCTGAATAAATGGCCTGGCAAGCCTCCACCCGTGCCAAGTCGCCCGGGTCCTGGACCACGAGGAGCACGTCATCAGCATACGCCGACAGGACCAGCCGCAGCTCTGGCTCCTGCAGGACCAACCCTGTCAACCTCCTTCGGAGGAGACAAAGGAAGGGCTCGATCGCCAGAGCGTACAGCTGGCCCAAGAGGGGGCACCCCTGCCATACTCCTCGCCCGAAGCTGACGGATTCAGTCAGGGTCCGGTTGAGCATGACCGAACACTCTGCGGAGGCGTACAGCGCCTGGAGAAAACCCACAAACTGGGGTCCGAAGCAAAACGCTTGCAGAGTGCTCAGGAGATACCCGTGATCCACCCTGTTGAACGCCTTCTCCTGATCTAAGGACAGGAGGGCGAACGACAGACCATCCCTACACCCGAGTTCTAAAAGGTCCCAGACCAGATATAGATTGTCGAAGATGCTGCGGCCCGGGACAGTGTAGGTCTGGTCTGGGTGGACCACGTCTGCCAGCACGGACCCTAGCCGCAGCGAGATGGCTTTTGCCACGATTTTGTAGTCTGTGCTGAGGAGCGAGATGGGACGCCAATTTCGTAAATCGCGGAGGTCCCCCTTTTTCAGCAATAAGGCCAGCACGGCTCGTCTGCACAAAAGAGGGAGGACCCCGCTCTGCAAAGACTCGGCCCAGACAGTGACTAACTCTTCTGGGCCGAGGATGTCCCAGAACACGCGGTAGAACTCCACAGTCAGCCCGTCCATGCCCGGAGATTTATTGGTGGGCATGCGACGGAGGGCTTCCGAGAACTCGGCCAGAGTGAGAGGCAGCTCTAGCCGGTCTCGGTCGCCCACGCTGACCGTCGGGAGCTCCTCCCACAGCACTCTGCAAGCGTTAGGATCGGTCGGATCCGGGGAGAATAGGCTTGCGTAGAAGGCTCTCGCCCTCTCGCACATCTCCACCGGATCCGTGAGGGGGGTGCCATCTTCTGCCAGTAGGCAGATGATATGTTTCTTAGCCCTCCTCTTTTTTTCCAGGGCGTAGAAGAAGCGGGAGCCGCAATCCATCTCCCGAAGGAGACGGATGCGGGATCGAACAAAGGCACCCCGGGCCCGATGGTCCTCGAGGGTCCGGAGCTCCTCCCGCTTCTCCCGGCACGCTCCGCAGAGGGGTGGATCCTCGGGGCTGGCAGCCAGACGCCTCTCCAGCTCTAAGACCTCCCGTTCCAACTGCTCTATCGCTTCATCCCTCCGTCGGCTGGTGCCCCGGGTGTAGTCACGGCAGAAGAGCCGGGCGCGCACCTTCCCTAGGTCCCACCAACGCCGCACCGAGGGAAAGGCACGCCGCTGCCCTCGCCAGGCCAGCCAGAACTCCCAGAAGGATGCCATGAAGCCCACATCCTCCAGCAAGCTATTGTTGAAATGCCAATAGGCCGGCCCCGGCCTCTCCGCGCAGAGGGAGGCTGTCACGGTGGCTATGTGATGGTCAGAAAAAGGGGCCGGCCGGATGCTGGAGGAGTGGGCTTGTGAAAGATGAAAGCGTGATAAATAAATGCGGTCCAACCGGGAGCGGTGCGACCGATGGGCCTCCATCCGGACAAAGGTGAACGTGGAAGTGTCATCCGGGTGGTGGTCGCGCCAGACGTCCACCAGGGAGTGGTGTTCGACTATCTCCTGGAGGACGGCGACGGCGGCCGGGCTCTGCTCGGTCCCCGAGCGGTCCCGTTCCTCAAGGGTGATGTTAAAGTCCCCTCCCAGGACCAGGCACTCCTGAGGATCCAAGGTGCCGAGGAAGGCGGACGCCTGCTGATAGAATTGCAGCCGCTCCGGGCTCGCTGCTGGGGCATAGATGTTGACGAGGTTGACTACGAGCCCCTCCATGCGGACCCGGAGGTGCAGCAGGCGACCCGGCACAGCCTCGTCGACCCCCAGCACCTCGGGCCGTAGTTCGGGGGAGAACAGGGTCGCCACTCCACCCGTATGAACTGTGAGGTGACTAAAGTAGACCCTGTCCCCCCAATCCAGCCACCAGCTGTCTTCGGCGGTCGGATCCGTATGGGTCTCCTGCAGGAAAACCACAGAGTACCTCCCCTCTCGAAGGAAGGAGAGCACCTGGGACCTATGGAGACCCATCCTACAGCCACGGGTGTTCAATGTTGCGATGGTAAGGGGTGCCATGAGGAGGGCTGGGGGGGATCCTCGCCGGCAGGGATGCTCGTGGCTCCCGGCGGGCCGCGCAGCAGTCCGTGACCCACCCCGTAGGTGAGTAAGGAGTCACGGAAGTGGTGGACCCGCTGGTAGGCCGCGGCGCCCTGTCTCCCGGTCCTTTTCCCCTCCCCCATGAGGGCCCTTGCGGCCCGGAGGATTTGATTAAAGTCCCCCCATCTCTGGAGGGCAAGCTGGACTTTGTTGCGGGAGCCACGGATGTCTTCTAGGAACTCCTGCAACTCCTCTCGCAGCGCATGGGGGGCTGGGGTTATGGTCTGGTTGCTCCCCGATGGGGCCCTTGTTACAGCCCCCTGGCCCAGCGAGATGGGCAGACAGGGTGCGGACCCCCGATGGGCCTCCTGATGGGTTGACCTGAATGCTGGGGCGATAGGGGGCGGCGGAGGGAGGATAGCAGACCCTGGTGGGTCGGGATGGGCAAACACAAAGGCCATTCCCTGGGAGTCATCTGTTGGAAAGGGGAAGGAGACTGTCCCGGGGTGGCAATAATATCTCGGGAGGTGGGCGGGATAAGGGCAGGGGCAGGGGTAGAGGTGAGAGTCTGGGTCGGGAGAGGACTCTCACTGATGCCGGGCGCAAGCTCTCTGGTGGATTTGGCAGCCACGGCATCAGGAGGTGGACTTTCTTCTGTAGGGTCCTCTCCCGGAAAGGAGGTCGAATGCTCCTCACCAGCTAGGGATGCCCCTGGTGGCTCAGGTTCCAGCCGCGTGGCACTGGCCGTCGCCTCAACTGGCTCGGCGGCTCTCAGCGGGGTGCCCTCTGCAGCTGGGTTGATGGAGGAGTCCAGGGGCTCCTCGGAGGTGGGAGCAGAAGCAACGGTTAGCGGGAGGGAACATGGGGAAAGGGGGGCTGGAGTGAAGTCACCCAGATTGAGGCCCGCTGGCATAGGATCGTCCTCCCCCTGGGTGACCGGGGTCAGACCCAGGGCCTCGAACTCCTCATATAGAGACGGGAAATTGTTTTCCGCTACCCCGGGATTCTCCCTGCCGGCACCTGACGCGACGGTTGCTTCGGGGCACACTGGGGTTTCAGATGGTGCCTCGGGGGTCTTGGAGGGGAGGGACTCCCGTGGAGGGGAGATACTGCCTTCCAGTGCTGCCACGTCTTCCCCAGCCGGCTCTGGTGGATGGAAGACACCCGTGGGTAGAGCGGAAGGCTCGGCATCAGTGCCCACCTTCCTGGTCTTCTGGGGGCCTCCGCGTCAGATGGGAGGAGCGGAGCTCGAGCCTTCCGCTTGCCTCGCTTCCCCTGGACTAGGGCCCAGCCCTGCATGGCATCATCTGGGGGCTGGCTAGCAGGGGTTGTGTCGGGGCAGAAGTGATGGCTCAGGGACTCGAGGGGGTAAAGGTGGAGCAGCACAAGGGAGGGAAGATTCCCCTTGGGGCGGGCCCTCTCCCATGCCTGGCAGTATCCCTGCCGCACCCTCCTCCAGAGGCCTCGCCAGATTGCAAGCAGCGGGGGCGGGGCTCTCCCGCTCGTCTGGGCATAGTTGGAGAGGTGCCCCTTAGGACCGAGCGGGAGCAATGGTGGACTGGGAAGGAGGAGGGGTGGTTTTGGGCACCGGGCAGCCAGGGGCGCCGGCGATGACGGGGCCAGTGCCCTGCCGGGGCTCAGGGATCCTGGATGCCCCTCCTTGCCGGGCCAAGGGGCAGTCCCTCCGGACGTGCCCCATCACCCGTCAGAGGTAGCACCGTGCCTCCCCCGTGGAATAATGCACCCGGTAATGGGCCCCTTGGTAGGGGACTAGGAAGGACCCCTCCAGCGCCTCTCCGTCACGCTCCGTTGGCGGCAGTTGAAGCTGCACTTGCCGGCGGAAGGAGAGGACGTGACGGAGGGCGGGGTCTTTGCAGCCCAACGGGAGAGGGCTGATGACAGAGATGGGCTTTCGCAAGGTAGAAAGGGCGGGTAACAGGGCGGCATTGGGGAGAAAGGGAGGGACGGAGGTCAGGACCAGGCGGACGCCGAGGTCCTCTAGCGGCTCTAAGGGGACGAACACGCCCTCAACTGCCAGGCCCTTCTCCACCGCCTCCTGGGCGGCGGCCTCCTATGTTAAGAAGAAGACGACCTTGCCATACATTTTGGAGGCCACCACAATGGCCGTGGGCCCCACCACCCTCGCCAATGCCCGCACATAGGTCTCCACGTGGGGCGAGGCGGGCACCAGGAGGCAACGGACGCCGTGCTTCCTGGTCATGGTAGGAAAGGGGCCCCGGCCGCTATAGATGGTAGCGGAGGCGGTGGGCTGGAGAAATGACGTAGCGGCAGGCGGGGGGCTGCCGCCACCTGGGCGTACGCTCTGGGGCCCGGGGGAAGGACACCTGCAGAGCTGGTGGAGGGAACAGTGGGGAGGGGTGCCCCAGCCGGAGATGGGGCCAGGGCATTGGGGGCAGCTCCTGCCATGGAGGGCCTGGTCTTTTTAGCGGGGCCCTTCCCCTTCCTCTTCCCCTGGCCCTTCCCGCTGGCTGGGGGGACTCCTCCCGAATCTGAGGGGGCGAGAGACGTGGCAGCAGTGGAGGTCACCCTGGTGCCCGTCGCTGCTGGTGCCCCAGCGGGGGCGGTGGCAGATGGTTCGGTGGTGGAGGTAGAAGCTTGGGGGGGTGACGGAGGGGTAGGCGGGGGAGGGGGAGCTCAGGCTGCTGGAGGGGTCCCACCCGTCTTATCCCCCGCCATCATGAGCAAGGAGGAAAGGGGGGACACCAAAAGGAGGAGGGGAGAGGGGAAGCAGGTCGACCACTCCTCCCCGCTAGGCTGCAGGCAGGGGAAGAGAGCGCCAAAAGGGGTGGGCTGGACGGGGGGCAATCAGGGGTTAGGGGTCAGTCACCGACACAAGGTGGAATTCCAGTTCCTCTTGGTGAACTAGGGGAGGGGGGGATACAACAACATTGGGGGTGCAGTGAAGAGGGTTGTAACTGAAATGGGGAATTGCACAAGCGCATGGGAAGGGGGCATGGGCACATGGAGCAAAGGGCTAAGCGGTCTGGGGGTAGAACAGGGAAACCAAGGGGCTAGCTTCAGAGGCTGGGGCGGGGCAAACAAACAAAGGCTGCAGAAGGAAATGGGCGGGGCAGGCAAACAAACTGAAGCTAGTACGGGGGGCTGGGACAAAAGGGGGGGGGCAAAGCTACAAGTGGGGCAGGTAGTAAAGGGCAAGCTGGGGTGTAGACAGGCCGGGGGGGCACATGCCCCCACGTGCGCTTGCACAAGTCTTTTTAAGCTGGCTGCTGCTTCTGGCCCAAAGGGTGGAAATAGGGCGTGGCAAGCCAAGCAAGCAGCTGAGTCCAGAGGCAGGAGCTGAGGCAGATGGTATACAGCCAGTGGGGGTGGTGGAGGGGGCAGTGATGGTGGTACTAGTTGTGGGGGTTGGGGGGGACACACGGATTGGGGGGCAGCTCCCCGCCACACCCCCTGTGTCCCTGGTAACACAGTCAAGACCCCCACCCCAAGAGCACAGTTTGAAAATTACTCAGTCTTAGGCCCCCTCCATGGTGGTCTGCAAAGTCTCTAGGTGCTCCCCCACTGGTAGATGGTCCCCTTCTTCTCCTCCTCAGGCTTCAGCAGCTCCAGGCAGCAGACTCCACAGCAGCAGCTCCAGGAAGTCCAGGTGGTGATCCAGGGAGGCAGAAAGGACCCCTCTCAGGCAGTGGTGGTATTCACAACAGCAGTGGCTGGGGTCCCTCACTCCTCCTCTCTGGGGAGTGGGCTAGCAGCCCCCCACCCTGGGGCTGCAGTTGGAGCAGTAGCAGTACCCGAGAGTGGGGGGGTCCAGCAGCCAAGTAGCAGAGAATGGGGAGTATCTGGCCCAGCCAGGGGAGCAGCTGGAGCAGCAGCGATAGCTTAGGCCCAGTAGCAGCTTCCCACCTCCCTCCAAGCTAGAAGGCTATGGGAGAGTAGTGGGAAAGAGATAGATTCGCTCCAGGCTAAACAAATGTCTGGTACCAGGTTAAGTGAAATGGAAGCTGCTCCAGGTCAATTAAAAAGAAAAGGAGTACTTGTGGCACCTTAGAGACTAACAAATTTATTAGAGCATAAGCTTTCGTGAGCTACAGCTCACTTCATCGGATGCATTTGGTGGAAAAAGCAGAGGAGAGATTTATACACACACACACACACACACACACACACACACACACACAGAGAACATGAAACAATGGGTTTATCATACACACTGTAAGGAGAGTGATCACTTAAGATAAGCCATCACCAGCAGCAGGGGGGGGGGGGGAAAGGAGGAAAACCTTTCATGGTGACAAGCAAGGTAGGCTAATTCCAGCAGTTAACAAGAATATCAGAGGAACAGTGGGGGGTGGGGTGGGGGGGGGGGAGAAATACCATGGGGAATTAAAAAAAGAAGGAACCATCTTGAAAATCCAGCTATTGCTAGATGTCATAGAGCAACTGAAAAAGGGTTAAACACCAGGAATGGCTTCCTGGGGTCCAGCTTAACGTTACAAAAGAAAACAAAAATACCCAAACTTAGCACAGAGGAAATCCACAAGCCAAAATAAAGAAATAAACCTGATTGTGTCCATCCAAACATTCCCTGTCCCAATAAATCCTTCTAGGTATGAAAGATAATTTTTCATACCTGGTTCAAATTTTACACAGCATTCCTGCTGCCCCTGTCTCTTCAGCCAAAAGAGAACAACGGAGAGATAAAGGGACAGCTTTTTACCCCATTTTTAAAAAGTTCTAGCCTTCCCATTGGCTCTTTTGGTCAGGTGCCCGCTCCCTTTCTTTTACCTGGGGACTTCCTTAACCCTTTATAGGTAAAGCAAGCAGAGAACCGCCACCAAGACGGATGGCTGGTTGTCCATATAAGGGAGCTCCCCAACCCCTGCCTTCATTTATCACAATGGCATAGAAAATCTCAGTGATATAAATATAATATTGTATTTATTCAAAAAATATCTAGTTAAAAATTACCCTAAGAGGCATTGTACAGATTGCTCTAATTTAACTGACTTTGAAATTTAATCAAAGGAAGTGTTTGATAGATTTACAGTATGAGGCTATAAGAATGATATAATCAATATTGTATTTAATAAAGCAACATGAGAAAAAAACAGTTGGCATTTCAGCCTGCAGCCTTGTAAAATGCTACAATTCACAGTGAAGACAAATCACCTGGAAGTACAAAGATCAATTGATGGTAACGAAACATCTTATATTCCACATTATCATAGGCCCCTTCATTACACATACTGTGAGAATGTGCCAAGTCCTGATAGATTATTATGTTGGACCACATCTAGTTGCACAGTAAATCAGAGTGCTGCACAGACTGCAGACCACTAGGCACCATCTAGCTAGTGGAACATGTGCCATTATGTAACTCCACTAAACCAAGGCCCACATCTCCTATTTACAAATGTACTCTCATTTAATTCAGTGTGATTAGTCACATGATTAAAAATATCTACATGAGTAAAAGTTGCATGATCAGGCTCTAAGACCCCATAGTAGTTCCTACTATGCAAATCTCCTGGAATGCATTTTACTTTATCTAATAGTAAGTACTAGAATTCACACAATTCCTGTATTTTCTTCTAATTAGAAGGTGTGGGAGTGATGAGAAAGCAGCTATTGCACTGTTTATTTTATTTAAATTAATTATTATTTTATTCCATTATTCCGTTGTTGTGGTGGTGGTGTGAGTGCGTGTGTGTGTGAAAGAGAGAAAGCGAGTGGGTTTTTTTAATGTGTGACCCTATTGTCTTGACATGCTTACATATACTTACATATTTATACTAACGTACTTACTTGGCAAAGTTACTGCCGCCAAATTGTAACACACACTTCAGTGAATGGAAAATTATAGTGCAAAATTATAGCATGCTTTTACACAAAATAAAATGATCAAAACAAATCCTTTGTATCATTAATACAACAACATGGAGGTTTTTATTGCAAAATGGAATATCAGTTTTAGAGTGTGCCAACAAGAGAATTTAGTCTGTTCCTGAATTGATTATAACTGGGATTACATGGTCAACATTCACATTCCAGTATATTGAACTGAATATCAACTCTGGCCAGCTTCAGGCTAGGGTTGATAGTCTGATTTCCATGTGTGTGTGTGTAATGTTCCAGTAGAAAACTCAGATTAGTGTCACCAGTTCCCCTTTATGATGGTGCTTTGTTTCAAGGCAAATGTCTCACAGAGTTTCAGTTCATCCTTGGCAGCCATCCTGGCATTAGTTACATACTTCATGTTAAAAAAATAAATTAAAAAAAGACAAAAACTGTGCGTCATTCTCTGGATGTTTTGCACCAGTCAGGCAGTACAATAAAGAATAAAGCTTGTGTATCTGGCCATCAGAGGAATGGAAAGAGTCTGACTATAAAATAAAGTGAAATTGACCAGTGTAGGTTCAGTGTCCAGGATGGATGAAATGCTAAAAGTAAAGAAAAAATAATATAAACAATAAAAATAGATTAGATGTTTAAAAAAGTCTTTGTTTTACTGATCTATGTGATTAGTAATATAGTTAAGGGATTGTTAAATACATGGTTTCTGTCTTGACTGTGTCCTTTTAGATTAACAGTACTGCAGTTGGTGTCAGAGGAAAAATGATAACTGAACAGGACTGCCAGAGATGAAACAGAGCAATAAATCCAAGATGAATTAATTGCCCATGGTGAAAATGTATTTTTCATCTGAGACACTTGTTGGAAATGCCATTCAAAATTCAATTGAAGAGAAGATGTTTTCCTTCAGAAAAAGATACACCTATATTTCTTAATTGACAAAAAATATATTCCACGTCTAGAGAAAAAATAAGTACCAAATATATTCAGCGAAAGAGAATAAAAAATCGGCAGACTGACAATCATTGCAAGTAAAACCTTCTTCATAATTATTCCAATCTAATGCTTTCCTTCCCCAAACCCCTTCTACCTCAATAGTCAGTTTGAAAATTTAAGATGATGTTTCTATGGCCCAAGGTTTTATAACTTGGTTCTCTGTGAGAATGTATCCTGCTAAGGATTTTGGCAGCAAGTGACAGGAGTCCATTTAAAAGATGACTGTCTAAGATCAGATGTGAAATTGTTGGGCTGCCCATATAGCTGCAACTGTCCAGCACTGAACCCAGTAGCTCACCTAATTTAGTGAGAGAAGAGAGGACTTTTAATAAAGTAGTGATCATCAGTCATAAAATCTGAGAGATAAGGTCCTCTCATAGTTCAGTAACTGGTTAAAAGACAGGAAATAAAGATAGTTAAATCTAAAGCAGACGGCGAAGAGTTACAAAGGGATCTTATTGAAGTGGGCGACTGGGTGATGAAATTCAGTGTTGATAAATGCAAAGTAATGCACTTTGGAAAATGCAAGCCCAACTATACATACAAAATTATGGGGTCTACATTGGCTGTTACCACTCAAGAAAGAGATCTTGGAGTCATTGTGGACAGTTCTCTGAAAACATCCCCTCAACGTGCAGTGGCAGTCAAAAAAGCTAACAGAATGTTAGGAATCATTAGGAAAGGGATAGATAATATGACAGAAAATATCATAATGCCACTATATAAATCCTTGGTACACTCACACCTTGAACACTATGTGTAGTTCTGGTCACCCCATCTGAAAACAGATATTTTAGAACTGGAAAAAGTACAGAGAAGGGCAACAAAAATGATTAGGGGCATTGAATAACTTCCATATGAGGAGAGATGAAAAAGACTGGGACTGTTCACCTTAGAAAAGAGATGATTGAGTGGGGATATGATAGAAGTCTATAAAATCATGAATGGTGTGGAGAAGGGGAATAAGGAAGTGTTATTTACCCCTTCACATACGAACAGGAGTCATCCAATGAAATTAATAAGCAGCAGATTTAAAACAAACAAAAGGAAGTACTCCTTCACACGATGCACAATTAACCTGTGGAACTCATTGCCAGGGGATGTTGTGAAGACCAAAATTATAACTGGGTTCAAAAAATTAGATAAGTCCATGGAGAACAGGGCCATCAATGGCTATTAGCCAAGACAGTCAGGGATGCAACCCCATGTTCTGGGTGTCCCTAAGCCTCTGACTGCCAGAAGCTGGGACTGAATGACGGGATAGACCACTCAACAATTGCCGTTCTGTTCATTCCCTCTGAAGCATCGGCACTGGCCACTGTCAAAAGACAGGAAACTGGGCTCGATGGACCATTGGTCTGACCCAGTATGGCCGTTCTTATGTTCTAAACCAAAACTTTCTTACTGACATTTGGTTAGACATTCTTTTTCTTTCCTAGTTTTATGGCTGTGATTTTTAAAAGAAATAGCATGGTCCAAGTTCCTTAGAACTGGGAGAGCCAGAAAATGGTAAACAAGCTGTCTCGTATACTAAAACTGTCTCCAGGCTCAGAAGTCTCCCAGAGAGCTTAAGCTCTAGGGTTGATGTTCTGATTATCACATCACTGCAGCCCAAACTTAGTGTGTCCTTCTCTGGGAGTGGCAGATCTGCTACAGAGGGTGTAGAATGGCAAATCCTCAAGTTGCCACAAGGGGACGGCCAGTCAGAAAACCACTGTTCTTCACAAATTCAGTTCCTTTCCCAATTCGGTGTTTAAGAAGAGAATTATCTTTCTCACTGTGCCCTGCCAGCTGCAGAAATGATAATCCCAGCTTTTGTCAGTCACATACACAATACAGAAATGGGAGCAATCCAGTTGTGCTGAGTGCAATTGACCATTCTCATTGGGCAGTCTCAAGTGAGGGCTGCCCTTGCTAGACCCCACCCTTGCCTTGGGGTGGACACCCCTCCTAGTGCTTGTGTCTGGATTGCTGCTGCGTCAGCTGTTCCTTCCACTTCTTTAGAGACTTTGCCAAAGGAAGTTGATGCAGGGTTTCCTGCCAACTCTCTGCCCAGCTCCTGATGACTCATTCTCCTGCCAATCAGAGCTTGAGAACCAGGGCCAGCTTTCACAGTGATGCCGCTGCTTTGGTGAAGTGGGGCTCCACACCTCCACAGCACCTAGAAGCGAGTTTAGGAGTTCTCAACTAGAAATTGTGCTTCTGCTTTAAGGTTTATTTAATATGCCTTAAATAAAAATATATCATTCACCTTCTAGGCTGTTCTGTGTAGAAGTCTACAAGTACACAGTTGTAAGTTAAAGGAAATGGAGCATGCACTCTAGAAGAAAGGAATCTGATGCTAATTAAGAGGACTACTCTGTAATTTGAAAACTGTTCATCCATATTGGACTTTTAGCGTTGCACACTTTATTTCCATGCAGCTCTCCTACAGTTAGATGATTATGTGCTAACTACCATCTGGGCTAACATCAGCCTGAGTCAGAGATCTCCAGAGCTGAAAGCATACATCTCAACAGTTAGAGCTAAAGAACCAAGATCCGGAGGTGGGGGCTATAAAATAATCTCATCCTCTGTGGATTGGGCACAGAAAGGGTTACAAGTACATTATACATAATTGGGGATTCTAGTTCCAGCTCTGCCACTGACTATCTGGGTGACTTTGGGAAATTCATTTAACTTCTTTGTGACTCAGTTTACTCCACTTGTAAAATAGATATAATGCTTAACATGCCTTACTGGTAGACTTTATTAATGAATACTTAAAAGTACTCTGAAATACTTGAATGAGAGGTGTCGTGGAAGGGCAATGTTTTAATTTGTTTAATATTATTACTATAAGCAAACCATCGAAAGGCTCCCAAATACCCTGATCTGTGATGAATACACAGCTTCCCAACAATTATTTACACTGCTCCCTTTATCCAGAATGATCTTGAAGTGCTTTAGAAACAGTAAAAATTGATTGAACTATATTTATAGGACTGAATTCATCCAAACACTGAAATGCAGCCACTTTTGGAGTGAAACATGGTAATTGCTTAATAAGGCACACTAATACTACAGGGTGGTTTAAGTTGGAAAATGAGTGAACACTGCCTTAATCAAAGTCTTATACATTTGGTATCTAAATTAGGCTGGGTGAGATGATTCTGCTAAAGTTAATGGGCCTTTGCTCCTGACTTTAATGGAACCAAGATCTGGTCCTATAAGGATAACTAACTATAAGCAAATTAGTTAGAATTAGGATTGGACTGGTCCCCAGCCAAGCACAGCTTTAAAAACATCACCATTGTTGGAAATGAGAGTCCCGTCCCTTTAAAATTGTGAGAAAAACAAACAAACAAAAACCAAAAATAAAAACAGGTCTAGCCAGGAGAGTGTCTTGCAAAGTCCTCTTCATTGGGCTGCCTTTCTTGGATGGTGCTGTTGCTGAAGAGCCCTCCAGAACACATTGTGGGTGCCAGCACCAGAAAAGGGAGGCTAGGCGCAGCAGCCCACTTCACTAGGTCTACTCCAATGTGGGGGAAAGTGTCCCCAAGCAAGGTAGCCAGGCTCTTCTGAGAATAACATGCTATCACGCTCCACCGCATTCAGCAATCGATAGCTTGATTCCATGTAACAAGCATGACAGAAGGAAGCAGGAGCAGGAGAAGGCACCATTATAGACCATAGTTTTGGTCCTAAATCGCAGACAGAACTGTAAACAGCAAGTCTTCACTGCCAGTGCTGAAGCAAGGGAGCAACAACTCTTTGATATCTACACTCCCATTCCTCCCAGCCTGAAAATATAATTTAGGATAAAGTAGGAACTGACTTGAACATTCACAGGAAACTTGACTCCTGCTTAAATCTCTGCACTGTGCAGAGATTTGGTAAACAGGCTTTGCCCAGAGGATCTCTGGGTGGGTAGAGGGAATGGACTTCTATTCCATAGGCCACAGAGTGACAACAGAATTGGTCCTCTGCAGGCTACAGTAGTACCCGTGCCTCTCCTGTACAGAGGTTTGGCTGTTGGAGTCCACGGACTCTGCAATCCTAATCTGAATAAGGAGGGAAGGAACAGGCTGGTCTAGTATAAGAAACTGTGGTGTACAGGAAGCTCATACATTCTCCTGTCCATTATCCCTTTCATAAGACTAAGACCCTTCTGTGGGACTGAGGTGATGAATCTTGGGAAGGGAGTTTCCAAACTCATATACATCTTCAAATAATTTTGTTTGGGCTGGGTTCTAGGAAAGGGCAAAGGTCTTGTCTTGTCCCTGTTTTCTCTAAGCTACACCTGGTCAGCAATTCTGAGCTGGAACAGTTTTCTGTTAGAAAATACCATTTCAATGTATTGGAAACAGTTTTTGGTAACATTTTGATTCACTCAAAACTTTCAGTGGAAACCTGCTGGTTTCCTGCTAGCTTGCCAATCTGCCTTCCCACCTCCTGGATCCCCAACTCCTTGGCAGTCTCCCTGGTCTTCCCAGACAGCTGGTTCCCCAGCCAGCTGCCTTTCCGAACTCCTGGGCAGCCTGGGGAATTGGACAGCTGGGGAGCTGGCCAGTTTGCCAGGTCAGCTCCTAGCGAAATGAAAAATTCTGTTTCCATTCTCTTAAAATGCAATTTTTCTTGAAATCCATTCTCTCTCTCTCTCTCTCTCTCTCTCTCTCTCACACACACACACACACACACACACACACACGTTAAAAATGTGTTTGACTTTTGTCCCAATTCTGGATATTTTTTTCAAAAACTCACAAAAAATTTGTGGGTAGGAATTTCCATTTTCTAGACAGCTCTAATCTGACCTAATTCATTCAGCTGACTGATATTCATGGGCATGAGTCTGATGTGCTCTAGGGGTACTTCACCCTAACCAGGTAGTAAAAAGGCACCTCCACATAAACAATGATATAACAAGGCCTATGCATCATCAGCCATTCAAGGAATGAAGGCTTCTCTCCATCTCAGTGCTTATGTGGCCTCCATCACCTCAGTACTTGAGTACCTCACAAACATTAATTTATTCTCACATTGCCCCTGTGTGATGGGGAAGTATAATTATCCCTGTTTAAAGTGGCACAACTAAGGCACAGAGGGTTTGATCCAAATCCTATTAAAGTCTCCCAATGATTTCACTGGGCTTTTGATAATGCCCAGAGAGATTAAGTAATTTGTCCAAGGACAGACAGGAATTCTGTAACAAAGCCAGAAATTGGAACCTAGATCTCATCAGTCCCAGCCCAGTGTTTTACCATATCATTGTCCTTCTAGTATAACAATTCTTAGGTGGCCTGAACCAGTAAATCTTATTCAGGTGAAATTTCTCTTTAAAAGCCATTGGGAAATTTTGCCTGAGTAAGAAGTCCATGATTTGTCCCAATGTGTGTTAGTACTCATACATGTTTTATCCTACAACTGGCTAATAAGTCCCAATTCACATTATTATATTGGATATCTGCACAGTCTGAGCAACCATTAGTCAACCAGATTTAAAGCCTGTTTTAATCAGGTATATAAATATACTGATTTTAAAATGGTCAAACTGTGGAGTAATAAACTAGTAGCAATTTTTCATCAGAGCTTGGATTGCTTATATATACAAATAAAACCCTATATGTCTGTCACTCTGCTAAAGATCCAAGTGAATATAAAAGACTACCCAACCAATTATAGGTGTAAAACATCTTTGCCTATTGAAAATATGATAATAGCTAAGATTCATTACAACAGACCTGCTGTTTATGACTTGGCTATACAGCTACATTTTTTAAATAATGCATTTACCTCATCAAATCATGTGACAGTACAATGGCTGAAAGATATATTTTATCATCACTTAATCATGACACTAAATACAATGCTACTTTGGTTTACTTTAAAAGTGGGCCACAAAACAAATGCAGGGGCCAAATGATAAATGACAGAATATGCATCTGATAGACATTTGTGAAATTTTTCATCTGCACAAACTCCAAATCATACTCTTTAGTTTGCTATTGCCTTCTTTATTTCTGCTTGAAGATTTATTCCAAGTCATCATTAGCCACTATACCACTGATACAGTAGGTATTAAAGCTTAGAGGACAATTTTCACTTTGAAAATCCTGAGCTGATAATTATTTTTTAAATGATCAGTGTTTATCATTTTTGTGTTATTGTTTTGGAGTTCGTATGCTGACTGTCCTATGGTGCAAAAAAATATTGTGTCCATGAATTGACTAGTTGAGTTGCAGCGTGTATTGGAACAAAGTCAGTCCAGTGATGTACACACTTACACAAAGGATGGATTTAGCCTCATTTTTTATTTATAAATTACTAGGGAACAAAAATCCCAAAGTTGCAGTTTAAGCCTGCACAGATTTTCTTAACGTTCAGTTCACTACAGTTGTATTTTTAGCACACCATTTTGGGGGTTGAGAAGCTATTCAACTGCTTCCCAACTTGGGATATTGACTAGAGCTTGACTATTGATATTGACTCGATATTGACTATTGACAGGAGAAGGCCTTTCTTCTCTAATGCATTCAATTGAGTTTAGTCATTAGGATCAGGCAGGCATATCCCACAAACTGTCCTACGACTGGAAAGGGGAGAAATTAGTAGATTTTAGTCTTTATATTCCATGTTTCAAATGTTATCTTTTATTCCCGATATGTTTTCTAGTATATTCCTTACACATTTGCAGTTACAGAGGGGTAAAGTCTGTTTGCAAAGTCCCTGTGTCCAGACAGAGAACCCAATTTTGGCAGCCTCTACCAAGGTCCTAGTGTGGATTTGCAGAAACTGGATTTTCCCCATCACAGAAAGCCAGGCTGGGGAGACCATCCGCTGTGAGAGGTGCCTAC
Source organism: Dermochelys coriacea (assembly GCF_009764565.3). NCBI lineage: Eukaryota > Metazoa > Chordata > Testudines > Dermochelyidae > Dermochelys > Dermochelys coriacea. The sequence goes on from NC_050069.1 coordinate 51,377,914, forward strand.
TTGTAGAGTCTCTCAGGAAGCAGGTGGGAGGGCTACAGAAGGTGGTGGCTAGGCTGAGGAGCATCTATGCACTGGATGAATGCATATGCAGACCTTCAAGCCTGAGGAAGCAATACAGCTGGAAAGGAATGCTGTAACACAACTAGAGTAGGAGAAAGTGGCTCCTTCACAGGTCACTGGATACTTTTGGCAAAATGCAGTGCTCCAGCCCTGCTCCCTACCCACCGTCCACAGAGATAAAAAATGGTACTCTGCCCTGACAATGTGGGATGAGGAATCTCCCACAAAGGTATAGAAGGAGAGTACCCCCAAGGCTGCGATGATTGCCGCCACCTCTGCCAAGAGAAAGCAAACGTGGTTGCACAGGCACCTGGCTTCCTCCGAGACCTAGGGCTGCTCAATCCCCCACTCTGCCCCAGGACCTGCCCACACCCCCACGTCCACCCCCCTTTCGTCTGGCTCTCTGACTACTATCCCATGCTTCTCATCCACATGGGCACTAAGGATACTACAAAATATGATCTTGAGCAAATTAGAAGTGACTACAGGGCTCTGTGAATGAGGGTGAAGGAATTGAGGGCACAGTCGTGTTTTCATCAATCTTTCTGGTCAAGAGTAAGGGCCCATGCAGAGATGGACACCTCCTGGAGGTAAATACATGTCTGCGCAGATGGTGTCACCGGGAGGGCTCTGAGTAGCAGCCGTCTGTATTTGCAAAAAGAAAAGGAGTACTTGTGGCACCTTAGAGACTAACAAATTTATTTGAGCATAAGTGAGCTGTAGCTCACAAAAGCTTATGCTCAAATAAATTTGTTAGTCTCTAAGGTGCCACAAGTACTCCTTTTCTTTTTTCAGGATGGCTCTGGCTCCCTTGACCATGGGATTTATTTCAGGAAGAAGGACTCTTGAGAAGAGATGGGATCCACCTATCAAGGAAGGGGTAGGGTACCTTCAGATATACACTAGCTAACCTAGTGAGGTGAGCTTTAAACTAGGTTTGACAGGACAGGATACAAAAGCCCACAGGCAAATCCAAAAGACCTGGGTGAAGGGTCAGAATCTGGAGTGAACATGAGCAATCATAGAATGGACAAAGGAGAGACACAAGGAAATATAGAAAGGAAATATAATAAACATCTTAGATGTCTGTATTCAAATGCAAGAAGTATGTGGAATAAAAACAGGAAGAATTAGAAATATTAGTGAATAACTACAATAATGACACAATTGGCATCAAAGAGACTTGTTGGGGTGAGTCACGTGGCTGGAATATTGATATAGAAGGGTGCAACTTGTTCAAGAAGGACAGGCAGGGGAAAAGGGGAGGATGTATTGCCTTGTATATCCAAGATCTAGACATTTTTCACTGAGATTGAGATAGAAGTGGGAGGCAGACCTGTTGAAAGTCTCCGATTACAGATGAAAGGTGTAAAAAGAAGCATAATGGCATGGTAGGTATCTACTCTAGACCACCTAATGAGGAAGAAGAGGTGGATGAGGCTTTTTTAAACAACTAACAAAATCATCCAGAACAAAGGACTTGCTGATGATGGGGGACTTAAACTAACCAGACATCAGTTGGGAAAACAATACAGCAAGACACAGATTATACAACAAGTTCTCAGATGTACTGGAGGCAACTGTTGATTAGAGAAGGTGGAGAAAGCAAGTAGAAGAGAGGTTTTTTGGATTTGATTCTGACAAACAGGGAGGAGCTAGTTGAGAATCTGAAGATGGAAGGCAGCTTGGGTGAAAGTGATCATGAAATGATAGAGTTCATTATTCTAAGGAATGGTAATAGGTAAAACATGAGAATAAAAACAACGGACTTCAAGAAAACAGAGTTTAGCAAACTCAGAGAATTGGTCGGTAAGATCCTGTGGGAAATAAATCTAAGGGAAAGGAGAGTTGGCAGTTTTTGAAGAGACTTTACTAATGGCAGAAGAGCAAACTATCCCAAGCAAGACAGAAGAAGAAATTCTTCCACTCTGTTCAGTACTGACAAGTCCTCATCTGAAGTACTGTGTACAGTTTTGGCCAACACACTTTGAGAATTATGTAGAACAACTGGAGGAAGTTCAGAGGAGGGCAACAAAAATGACCTTCTAGAAAATATTGAAAAAATTGGGTTTGTTTAGTCTGGAGAAGAGAAGATGATGGGGAACATGATAACAGTCTTCAAGTACATAAAAAGTTGTTATAAAGAGGAAGGTGATAAATTGTTCTCCTTGTCCACTGAAGACAGGACAAGAAGTAACGGGCTTAAATTGTAGTAAGGGAGATTTATGTTAGACATTACGAAAAACTTCCTTAATTAAGGGCAGTGAATCACTTGAACAAATTACTTAGGGAGGTTTTTTAAGAACAGGTTAGACAAACACCTATCAGGGATGATCTAGATAATACTTAGTCCTGCCTTAGTACAGAGGACTGGACTAGATGACCTAATGAACTTTTTCATTGCTATGATTCTATGAATTTCATTAATGTAAGTGATGCAATGCAAATCCACAGCTGAGGGCTAAGCTCTTATAAATATTCTACTATGTTCTGATCTCAACATCTATTAAGGATTCAATGTAAGGAGGATTGACAGTATCATACAGTCAAGTTCTCATCTTGCTCCCTAGTCATTCTTGTTCACAACTCATTTTATGAGCTAATGACACTTGTTCACGTCATTATTCTCTTCTGAATTTTAACTTGGGTTGACCCTGAGGTTGGCAAGCTGAAGAATGCCATTTAAACTACATCCTAGTGAAGATGTTGCAGAAGGGCAAATGATGCACAGTTCACATAGGAGCAGAAGCAAAATCCATCACATTTTACTACCTCTTTTAAAACATATTGAGGTATTTACAGCACTCCACTTGGCTTGGAGCATGACCAAAAATTAAGTAAAAGGAAAAATAATAATTTTGGTCATTCTCCAAGTCAAATTACATTAGTAGAGTGCTGTTAATACTGCAGTGTGCTTTAAAAGAGGTAGTTAAAATGTGAAGGCTTTATCTTGTGCTCCTCTCTGAGCTATGCACCCTCTGACCTTCTGTAACATCATGGTTAGGATGTACTGTAACTGCTCACTTTTGGCCTACCAACCTCAGCTCAAGTTATAGTTCAGATGAGAATAAGAAAATTCCAGCAAGTATTAAGAGGTCATAAAATGTGTTATTAAAAAATGAGCTATGAGCAACATGGCTTAATTATATAGGTCAGTCCTCTTGTTTGAATCCTCTATAACAGTACTTTTCAACCAGGAGGGTACAACCGGAAATGGATTGTGAGGGGTATCTCTACAGGTGGAGAAATAAAACAAGAGCTTCTGACTGTTAGAACCCACCAGAAACTGGGGAAGGGTGGGACAAAGCAAACTTATCCCTCCTCATATTACTGCTGCCCTCTGCTCCATTCCTGCCATAACTCAGTCCTTGTGGAGATACTCAGCCCTCCTGACCTTTGCTCTACATAGGATGGAAAGAGGGGAAAGACCTCAGGTCAGGTGAAGGAGAATTCAAGATGCTGACTTAGATCAGTAAAGCCTTTTATAATTTGGATCCTTTATATTTTAGAGACCACGGGCCTCATCCAGCTCCCCAGCAAAATCTGTGGTGAAATGCCTTTTACCTTAAGTGGCACAGCATCAGGTTCTACCTCTGTATGGTTTAGCTTGTCAGTTGAAAGGAGCCAGGATGCTTGAGGTGATGGTCCCTGGATTCATTCCCCTAAGAGTGAGGCAGGGCATTCTTAGCAGAGGGCTCTCAGCTCCCGGTTTGTTGAACTTCAGAACATGTAAGGCCTATCAATTTATGCATACTTTTCCTTTTGCTGTTTTCAGTGGGTGGTTAGTGATTGCGAGTTATTTATTATTTCTTAACATTGTACGACTTGATTAACTTATACATGTAGATTTTATATCCCTCTGTACTTACACCTACAGAGTAGCACATTTTTATACATTGGAAAAATAAAATAGATATCTATACAATTTGTTCAAGAAGCATACTGATATTGGTTTATTCTCATTATTGTGAGCATGGATAATTTCTTATAATGATTTTATGTATTCAGCTTTGTTAAGCTTAGTAAAATGTCTAATGTGCATGGGTTAGGATGAATGTGAAAATTAATGTTTCCATGCTACAGTTTGAGCTTTTATTAAAATATTAGAAAAGATGCACACCTTTGACATAAGGATTTCTTTACTTCATCTCTAAAAGTGTATTCAGTATACAGTAGTTTTGAGTTTAATAAAAATGTGCTTAGATTTATGGAAATTGTCCAGGCTAGTATTAAAATATGGTCTACTCCAAAGTAAAAATATTGGATTATATACAATTTCAATGTGATTTGAAATACAAATGCCATTATTCTTTTATGAAATACTTCATACACAAAAGGAAACTAATATCTAGATAGGGCTTTCTACACTTTAAAATGTGATAATGTTTGACTTCACACTTTATAACACTTACCAAGTGGTGGCAGAAAACACATCTGTAGCTATAAATTAGTATTCATATGTAGGCTGCATTTTCTTCCAACTCTATCAGGTACCAAAATCAATGGCTACTCAAAGCACTCGGCATCTCACTGGAGGAGGTAAGTATTTCTACCTATCCAGGGATTTCATATTCAGTCATAGATTCATAGATTCATAGATACTAAGGTCAGAAGGAACCATTCTGATCATCTAGTCCGACCTCCTGCACAGCGCAGGCCACAGAATCTCACCCACCCACTCCTATGAAAAACCTCACCCATGTCTGAGCTATTGAAGACCTTAAATCATGGTTCAAAGACTTCAAGGAGCAGAGAAGCCTCCCTCAAGTCAACCATGCCCCATGCGACAGAGGAAGGCGAAAAACCTCCAGGGCCTCTCCAATCTGCCCTGGAGGAAAATTCCTTCCCGACCCCAAATATGGCAATCAGCTAAACCCTGAGCATATGGGCAAGATTCACCAGCCAGATACCCAGAAAAGAATTTTCTATAGTAACTCAGATCCCATCCATCTAATATCCCATCTCAGGGGATTTGGCCTATTTACCCTGAATATTTAAAGATCAATTACTTACCAAAATCCCATTATCCCATCATACCATCTCCTCCATAAACTTATCCAGTAGAATCTTAAAGCCAGATAGATCTTTTGCCCCCACTGCTTCCCTTGGAAGGTTATTCCAAAACTTCACTCCTCTGATGGTTAAAAACCTTCATCTGATTTCAAGTCTAAACTTCCTGGTGGCCAGTTTATACCCATTTGTTCTTGTGTCCACATTGGTGGTGAGTTTAAATAATTCCTCTCCCTCTCCTATATTTATCCCTCTGATATATTTATAGAGAGCAATCATATCTCCCCTCAACCTTCTTTTAGTTAGGCTAAACAAGCCAAGCTCCTTAAGTCTCCTTTCATAAGACAAGTTTTCCATTCCTCGGATCATCCTAGTAGTCCTTCTCTGTACCTGCTCCAGTTTGAATTCATCCTTTTTAAACATGGGAGATCAGAACTGCACACAGTATTCTAGGTGAGGTCTCACCAGTGCCTTGTATAACGGTACTAAAACCTCCTTATCCCTACTGGAAATGCCTCTCCTGATGCATCCCAAAACCGCATTAGCTTTTTTCACAACCATATCACATTGGCAGCTCATAGTCATCCTATGATCAACCAATACTCCAAGATCCTTCTCCTCTTCCGTTACTTCTAATTGATGCGTCCCCAACTTATAGCTAAAATTCTTGTTATTAATCCCTAAATGCATAACCTTACACTTCTCACTATTAAATTTCATCCTATTAGTATTACTCCAGTTTACAAGGTAATCCAGATCCTCCTGTATAATATCCCAATCCTTCTCCGAATTGGCAATACCTCCCAGCTTTGTATCATCTGCAAACTTTATTAGCACACTCCCACTTTTTGTGCCAAGGTCAGTAATAAAAAGATTAAATAAGATTGGTCCCAAAACCGATCCCTGAGGAACTCCACTGGTAACCTCCCTCCAACCTGACAGTTCGCCTTTCAGTAGGACCCGTTGCAGTCTCCCCTTTAACCAATTCCTTATCCACCTTTTGATGTTCATATTGATCCCCATCTTCTCCAATTTAACTAATAATTCCCCATGTGGCACGGTATCAAATGCCTTACTGAAATCTAGGTAAATTAGATCCACTGCATTTCCTTTATCTAAAAAGTCTGTTATTTTTTCAAAAAAGGAGATTAGGTTGGTTTGGCACGATCTACCTTTTGTAAAACCATGTTGTATTTTGTCCCATTTACCATTGACTTCAATGTCCTTAACTAATTTCTCCTTCAAAATTTTTTCCAGGACCTTGCATACTACAGATGTCATCAGAGTATATACAAGATTAGGCCTACTATGAAAAAAAAAAGCATGATGTCTCCACAGCATATAAATGCACACCAGGGCTGATAGGATTACATTTGTTATTGTTATTGGGTGAAATCCTGGCTCAGTTGATGTCAATGGCAATACTCAATGGAGCAAGAATTTCATATATTATTTTAGAACCAGTAGAAACGGAAATTGACTATTTTGAATATAAACAATCACACTTAAAGGAGTATGTGGACCCTTGTTCCAATAGGAAATACCAGTAAGCATGTATTTGTATTACACATATCTATGCCCTCCCCACCTAATAATGTGTGAGAAGCATCCCACCACTTCTAAGATGGGGAGTAGAAGGAGGTGATCTGCTGGCAGTGGATCCTGGTCTTTGAGGGAGAAGCAATGAAGTGGGAGGGAGCATAGGATAGGTTTTCTTGCATGTATCAGCCCTGAGCCCTGGGGAGATTCTTTTCTTTCTACCAATATCTCCATCCACTATTTGTGCTCCTGACTAACCCTTATCCCCAATAGATACCTTAGGGTGAGGGCACAACCTTCCTTGCAGTTTGCAGGCTTGATGTTGCTGTTGGTGTTACCCAGGGTATTCAGAACCCAAAGTAGTGCTAACTTATCTATTTCTCTCCAGGCGGTGTCAGGAATAAAATCACGGTGGGGGGGGTGCAAAGCTCCTCCGTCTGATATATGATTGGCACAAACAAAACTACTTTCACCTAAAACTACTTTTCTATTACACCTCAAGTGCGCGCACACACACACACACACACTGTTGAAATAGGTTTAGAGCATTCCATTCATTTATAGTCACCCAAAATGTCTGAAATGGTTCCGAGGGATTAGTGGCTAGGCTTCAGAGGGGCCACTACTCATAACAACAATAAAATTTACATGTCAGAGGCGCTCAAGAGCAAGGTCGTTAATCCAAACATTCCTACATTCATTTCTTATCCCACCTCCCATTCTGATAGCAAGGCTGCAAACATGCAAACATGCAGCTACGTGGCCTTACCTCTCAGTTTGCTCCAGTTGAGGAGCTGGTCCATATTATGTTTCTGTGAGTGTATGTGGTGTGTGCATGCACACACGCACATAGAGGATGAGTTCACAGTCTGCCTCTTTTTCAAAAATTTCTGAAAGAAATTAATTGGAAAGCAACAGGACAGCATCAGCATGGATTGTGATCTAATACTACTTTAAACCATCTTCCACCCAGAAAGTGTGTCTCAATGAAATATTAATAACATTTCCTTGTTCTTTTTAAAATGTGACCTATATTTAGCAAGAATTTCCTCTGGATTTCCTTGTACTAAGGACAAGAAAGAGTTACAAAGAAACCAAAAATAAAATAAAATAAAAAAAGCCCTCAGACAATGCAAGCAGGAATGATAGTGATTAGTTACTTGTCATCAATGAGAACCTGCATTGTTTTGATTAGAATGTTATACAGAATAAAGTAGGGCAATGACATACAATAAATTATGAAAAATGTACATATAATGTATATATTTAAAGTCTAGTATAGCCTTAGTGTGGTGTGGTTTTATTTTAGTTTTCCCTTTTGGATTCAAAGTGTTGAAGCTGGTATCTTTTCTTTCTCTAGCAAAAATATGTTTGTAATCTCTACATATATTTTTTACTGTGTTACACATGTAAGCATGCTATAGAAAGCAGTATATATAATTAAGATAAATGATACAGCATGACATTTCTGAGCAACCAATGTTTTTCTTAAATTTTCTTAAATCTTAAACAAGATTCAGTCTTTTGATTTTAAGAACTCTTTCCATAGCTAAAACAATGGATTCAATAATTCAGTGGAAAATAATTAAAATGACTGGCATTTATAGACTGCCTTTCCTTCAAAGATCACTGTTCATTTGTTCTTTGCTTTTTCTGCTCTGCTAGTGGAAGGGAGCACCCACATACAGGCTCTAGTAGAGCTGGGCACAGTCCTTCTGTATTAGGAGCCTGCTACAGTGCCAATTGGAATGAATGGAAAGATCCCTACTGATTTTCACTGGATGCTGGATCAAGCCCTGATATTGACTTTAGAATTGACATTATTCTATTATATAATTGTATATGGACACCCTTCTTGTCTTGGGTGTCAAATATAAATACTTTTGGGAAACCTTTGCACTAGATTCCAATCTCTATGTCTGTTTTTCAAGCTTAACTATCTTCCCAGATAAGCAAGGGGTCCCTGCTGCAGACACAGTCAGACATTTTTATTAGGTAGGCAATGACCCTTCAAATTGTTCCATCGTTTTGGAGATTTTCTTCCCCATAAGATCTCTTTCCTAGGTGGTCTTCCATGTTTAGACTTCAGACAAGCCACCTTTAAATTGTGTCTGTTTGCTTGTCACACAGGGAAGCAAGGAGAAATTCTTTCACATTTAAGTCACTCTGATGATTGCAGTCTAAGGGCCAGATCCTCAGCTGGTATATGTCATTGGAAGGTAATAGAGTTATGCGGATTACACTACCTGAGGCCTTAGCCCAGCAATGGTCCTTATTGCTAGAATCCATTCTGAACTGTGAAGATACATTTCAGGCTTTCCCCTTCGAAGCACCTCCTCCCTCTAGGTAAATAGATATATATTTTACAGACTACAGCTCTGTGAGACACTAAAAAAGACATATTGATTATGTTGATAGTCAGCAGTCTTGCTTTGTATTATTCTATCTGAATTATTTTAGACTTTTTCCTCATTAGTTTAAACATTGTACTCTAATAAAATGTACAATATATGTAACTAAAGTACTATAAATATTAACAATAATTATTTATCACATACAATACCTGCTGATCAGATGATTGGTATAATTACACATTATCCTTCCCATAAATAGAGTGTTTAGCTATTCCTTAACTTTCCGACAAGGAGAGTTGAAGTCAGCAGGTTAGATGCCATAAAATGTCAACATTAGTAACCATCTCACAGCAGCTGAAAATTTGTAGCATGCACAGATAATGATTCCAGCTAATCAGAAAAACAAAGTCAGCCCTTTTCTGTCAGGCTCAGGAACAAGGATCTCTTGTCTGTGCACCTAGAAGCAACCCTTTCCTCACCTTTTGTAAATAACCCAACAACAACAACAAAAGAGCTACCTCTTGCTAACTCTTCTTAACATTTATTTTAAATTGACAATAAACAAGAGAAAAAGTGTCTATTATGATTCAAAGCCATTACATAGGTACATTAGGAAACTCCAGGGAATAAGCTATTTAAAAAAGTTAAAAAACAGACCCCTCTGTAATATGCTTACCTTTTAGTTCCACTTTTAGTGCATTTTTATCTCCATGGTGACAGATCATTTTCAAAAAAGATTCCTTGTTGCTAATAGCTCAGCTATTCTTTAGCCAAGTAAATTCCAAAAGCCAAAACAGACAACCTGCTAGGATAAAGTTTCAGTGATCTAAGAACATGTACATGTGAAAATGCCTGGAGGCACACACTTCTGTGTGCTGCTGGCCAGAATGATGGCTCCTTACCTGACCTGTGGTATGCTTAAGCCTAAGAAAATTAGGCCCAACACAAATGTAACCAAGATCTGGGCATGCACATATTTTGGTCGCATAAAATTTTCAAGAAATATGTGCTACTTAGCCATACACACAGGGAAGATGGCTATGCTCCAGATGTGACAGTAACATATACAAATGAACCACTAACTTATGCTAATGACTGGTGCACACCCAACATTAGTCAGTTCAAAAATATTCCAGACAAAGGGTGACTCCAGTAGTGTGCACAATGGTCCTCCCTTCTTTTGCCCCAGTTCTCATGCCTGCCTCATTTCTTGGATCCACATCAGGCCAAATAGATATGATATTACTTCTTGTTCCTGCCACCTCCTCCCAGACCCATATTTCACCCTATTCTTCTGCCACAACCCTGTGTGACACCATGACCCAACTAGCAAGGATTAAGTCTTCAACTGCTCCAGTATCCTGCTCAATACAGTTAAGGGAAAAGAGGCAAAGTTTGACATCTTTCCCTCTCACCTAATCCTGAGTCTAGTTGAGGCCAAACTGATGCAAGTTAAGACAAAGTGCTTTAAATACAGGCTTAATGTGATTCCTTTGCCATAGTGGAAGCATAAAGAAACTTTAGCAGTGGTGTGGATCTAGTCACAAAGCTTGTAGTTTCCCCAGACAATCACAAATGAAGTCTCAGCTGGTGTGTTTTTTGAGTAGGAGTGGCTGACTGATGCAGAAGGCAATGCAGCAGTGACTGGAAACATTCTTTCCCTGCCAAACAACTCTTAAATCACAGTCATGCAAAAAAAACCTGAATGCACTGTGCTCTGTTTTGAAAATAGATGTGTCCATAAAGACACAAGAATACTATTGCAAGCAATAATACTATGGTATAAACATATCCAGCCCTGCCCTTTGGAAAACATATGTGCATGTATCACCTGCTTATGCCCCAGGATGTACACATAAAGGAGTTTGGTCTTATACATATATAAACAAATCTTGGAAAACGCCCTGTCTACAACAATAATACCATTTACATTCTTTGATAACAGAAATTTTAAATTGATACCAAATTTTAATAATATATTACGGAAGGATAAGAGGATAACTATGGGCTTCCTCTCTATCCCCCCCTCAAAGCAACAACCCCCCGCCCAAAAAAAACCTGCCAAAATTTTTAAAATGTACATGGATCCATTTCCTCTGAAAGGCTGACCTGTTGTGCCAGCTAAGTCTGCCTCCTGTTTCATTTCTCCCTCATTGATATTATACATTCCTCTTTTTCCAGTGAAAACTTTAGGCGAAAGCTAGGATGTCAGGTTTCAGAGCAACATCAGGAATAGAGTGAATTCAACTACAAGAAATAGTCAGCCAGCCAGAAGACGTGTGCACTGCAGGAGCTCATCCCTGGAGTTTGACTTAACTAGGCATAGATGACATGTGTTGTGGTAGTCAACACCAGGGGAAGGTCAGACAGAGGGGTCTGTGCCTGAAGGGGTGAAATTCTGTTGAAGTCAATGGTAAAATTTCCACTGACTTCAGTAGGGCCAGGAGTTCACCTCAAGACTCCACTGTCAGGAACATCATCTGTAGGCAGAGGGTGAGTAATGAACAAGCTCCTTGTTTCAGCAGGAGAAAAGGAAAGAGAGATGGGAAGCCCAGTGAAAAGGTGATAGTGTGCAATAAAAGAGAAGGAAGAAAGGAAATGGGAATAAAAGGGAGTTCATTTTTTCCCACTTAGTGTGAGCTCCACAAGTGCTTTTCATGTTTTAAGAATTTTCTTAAAAAAAAAGTTTCATAAAGCTTTTCGGCTGTTTAAATCTTCAGTTGCATCTTTGATGTTTGCACCTATATGTTTTAATTGATTTACGGTGTACTGTATGTTGCTGAATTAATTTTAGGACATCTTGTCTTCTATATGTGCGTATAATATCTGGTAATCTTAATGGAACTCCTAAAATGTATTAATAATGATGTTGAATACTCCATTGACCTGACAGAAAGTTAGGGACCTACAAAACAGACAAGATTGAACTCAGATGAGTGACATAATGCCATTCGGGGACAGAGATGAGATTATCCTAGGAAAATGTATAGTCTGGGGTATTTTAGCCTCCGGTCCAGTTATCTGAGTTTTGTGTAGCTTGTGTGAAGGTGATGAAATAGTAATAAATAAACCAAAGAAAGGTATCTCCATGAAATTTCAAAATACTGCATTCTCAAAAGACATTGCAATTATTTAAAGCTTCTTATTTATCCATTAGGCAACCTGATATGTTTTAATATATTAAAGGTAACTTATATCAGTTTCCAGTGGAATTAATAAACATTTCAGGCAAGGGAACAACTGTGTCGTACAAATATTGCTATTTCAGATGCTGAAGAGTTCAGGCAAACTAACAAAGTGCTAAATCTCTAGTCAAAACATGCTCCTTCAAATGATGGAATTTTGCTGAACACAGGACCCTAGCTGAGAGTAATATAACCACTCATTTGACAAAGATGAATCATTTTGACCACCGGCAATAAGGATTTTGTATTTCACACAAATATGTGTTATTTGAATTTAATACCATGCCCACCAAACACTACAGACATTAGAATAAAGAGTAGATATCAGACATCATTAACTTCAGGAGCACTTATGTGGGGCAAATACTCAGCTGCTTATGCTTGGCACAGGTAAGGAGATAGCACAGAGGTAAAGTGGGTTCATGTTACCTTTCTTATCCTCTCTATTCTGAAGTTGAATGAGGGCCATCATGTCCCCCAGAATAATTTAGAGATACCTAAATAGTGAACTTGAAAATCCAGTTGAGAATAGTGTGTGTTTGAAATTAGGTAAAATGAGTTTGCCCAGCTCTAATCCTAACTGTTAACTAGACTAAACTACAACCATGTAAAACTCGGGGGATAGAGGGGTGGAGGGAGGAAGTGAGAGAGAACAATTTATAGTAAAATTTGTGACTTTATAGTTCTATAACTTATTCAAGATCCCCTATCACCAAATTTCTGAATTGACTAGTAATGAGCACAAAAAAGTGCAAACCAAGAGAATATGGACTTACCCATGATATATTCTTAAATGGTAGAGCAATGGTACAAAGACAGATTGCCTTTTTCTTTTCTTTTCTTTTCTTTTCTTTTCTTTTCTTTTCTTTTCTTTTCTTTTCTTTTCTTTTCTACAATAGGCCAGAAGAATACGGTGTGATCAAGTCAGGACACTGCAATACTGATATTAATCAAAAAGAAAGGAGACATGAATTATCTCAAGGCCTTTTGCCAACACTACACATGGTTTTTACAAAAGTGCTGCTGACCAGACTGCAGGGACCTCTGGACTTTGATGGAGCAGGCAGTATTCATAACTAATTTCTCAAAAGTGGATCAACTGCAGTCAGTGAATAATATACTGCTAAAAATAATAAGGAAAAGAAGAACAACATGGATAAGAAAGGAAACTGTGGTGAATTAGCTTGAAGAATGTGAAGAAGTTGAAGTGGCAAGTGTCTGCCTATATCCCAAAATAAGGTTAAAAAAAAGTATAGGGCTAGAGAAATCTATTCTTGAAACTCAAGTATTGAAGGCTCATCTGAAGGGGAGGATTATCTTGTGAAAAGTGATGAGGATCCAGATGAACAAAAAAAATAGGGCAAGGCTATACCCAGCACCAGAATTATAATGATCAAAAGCCTTAATTTGAATGTACCATATGAGAACAATTTTACTTCTACTGGAGCCATTGTGATTGGCCAATAGCCTGAGCCTGATGTTTGCTACGTGTTGACATAGGTGTTGTGACTGCTCAGTACCACTCAGGAGCATTATATCTACCACTAATGAAAAGAAACCAACATTCTTAAAAAATGAATATTGAATTATACATACTGCATCTTACTAAAGATCTGGGCAGCCCTTTCTCATACAATTAAGGGCTAGTCTACACTAGAAGCACTAAATCAGCACAGCTACACTAATGCAGCTGCACTGCTGTAGTGCGTCTGGTGAAGATGCTCTATGTCGACAGTAGAGAGCTTTCCCATCGGTATAATTACTCCACTTCTGCAACAGGTAGAAGCTATATCGGCGGTTAGGTCATTGTAACTTGTGTCGCTCGGGGGGTAGCTTTTCACACCTCAGAGTTATGTATGTTATATCGACATAAGAGGTAGTGTAGACCTGCCCTATGTCTCATGGACACCACTGTGAGGAACACTTACACAGTCAGGCTGGTCATCAGTTCACGTTCTAGAACTTGAAACATACTGGTCAAGGTTTTCAAAAATAAGGGACAGATTCTCTTGGTGTAGTCTTTCTTGTCCTTAGTGGGACTGCTCCAGTTCACACCAGCAGGGAATTTGCCTCTGGTATTCTAAAGTTATCCTAAATCCATAACTAGTTACCTAAATAAGTGATCTGATTTTCGAAAGGACCAATGAGGTCAGCACTTTTAAAAGTCAAACTGCTTACAGTAACTCCTCGCTTAACGTTGTAGTTATGTTTCTGAAAAATGCGACTTTAAGCGAAATGATGTTAAGTGAATCCAATTTCCCCATAAGAATTAATGTAAATGGGGGGCCTAGGTTCCAGGGAAATTTTTTACTCTTCTGTCTGGTAAAAAAAATTATATTTACTTACACACACACACACACACACACACACACACACACACACACACACACACACAGAGTATAAGTTTTAAACAAACGATTTAATACTGGTACACAGTGATGATGATTGTGAAGCTTGGTTGAGGTGGTGAAGTCAGAGGGTGGGATATTTCCCAGGGAATGCCTTACTGCTAAATGATGAACTAGCAATTGGCTGAGCCCTCAAGGGTTAACTCATTGTTAATGTAGCCTCATACTCTACAAGGCAGCGTGAATGGAGGGTGGAGAGACAACATGGGAGACAGAGACAAATGTCTTGTCTGTGAGAGAGATATGCACATTGCTCCTTTAAGTACACTGACTCTACTCTAAGTACACTGCCTTTCTAAGTTAAGCAGATGGCAGCTGCTGCTAGGAAGCTCCCTCTGTCCGGAGCCCTGTTGTATGTCCCCCCTGCTCTATGGAAGATGGGGTAAGAGAGATGTGGGGGGGGCAGGACACCCTGACATTATCCCCTCTTTTCTCTCCCCCCCACCACCGCCCCCACACAGCAAGCAGGAGGCTCCAGGGAGCAGCTCCAAGACAGAGGGCAGGAGCAGCACATGGCAGTGGGGAGAGGGACAGCTGAACTGCTGGCAATTGATAGCCTGCCAGGTGGCTGCCGCACAGGGAACTTGGGGGAACGGGGAGCTGACGGGGGGGGGGCTGCTGGTCCACCCTGGTTCCAAGCCCCCACCAGCTAGCTGCAATTGGCCGCTCTTCCTGCAAGCAGTGGACAAAGCAGGTGGCTGCCAAACACCGTTATAAGGGACCATTGCGAAACTTTAAACGAGCATGTTCCCTAATTGATCAGCAATGTAACAACGAAACAATGTTAACGGGGATGACTTTAATTGAGGAGTTACTGTATTTAAATGACTAAACATGGGTTTAGGACACCTACTTTAGGCTTCTATTTTTGAAAATCTTGGCCTATTTGTTGCTTTCTAAAAATACTAGTTTTAGGGGTATTAATGGTTGTTTTCAATATTAATTGAAAGGGGACAACTCATGTGAATAAAGGCTCACCAGGACAAAGAAAGCTTGCACCATCGGGCCAAAAAGAAAATAATAAGAGAGACTAATGCAGCTGTAGGTTTCAGCGTAAACTCAGAGGAAAACATGAAAAAAAAGAAGGGAGAAATGATATGTAAAGGGAAGCCGGTTTTGAAGATGTTTTATTAATAAGTGATTCAGTTTGAGTGAATACATTTTGGCTTGCTATTAAATTTATTATATTTGCATTATGTGATCTATTATTTTATCTGGAGTCAGCCTTACTTAGTTTCATATTAGTAATGTAACCACCCCAGAAACATGAGAACCAGTTCAGACTTTTTGGCCCCAGACTCAAATCAAACCTAAATAAATGCTTTTATTCTGCACTTAAAAGACTGTTACCTATTTTCATAGTTATTGGGCAAGCTGTGCTTTCGGCCCCTTTTTTGTCCCTCTCAAGTGCACCCCTCTGGTGAAAAGGCCTGGCTTCCTGCACCTTACTCTGGCTGAACAGATCCTCCTCTCTTGTTGGAAGAAGCACACACTCCTACTTGCATTATATCTACACTGCAGCTGGGAGTGAACCTCCCAGCTCAGGTAGACAGACTTGTGCTAGTGGGGCTCACGCCAGTCCACTAAAAATGGCTGTGTGGATGTTGCGGCAGTGGTGGTGGCTCGGCCTAGCTACCCAGGCTCCGACCAAGGGGGTAGGATGGACTTGAGCACAGGTGACTAGCTTGAGCCTCCGCCTGCGCCACAACATCCACACTGCTCTTTTTAGCAAGCTAGCTTGCGCCTAGCTGCATTCTAGACGTATCTTTGTGTCTCCTTGCATGCCTGTTGTCTTTCACTTCCTGGGCAGTTCTCACTGCTTCCTGAGAACTTCATCTTTAACATTTAGAATCATCTTTTATCCTAGGCTTAGCCTTGGAAAGAGTTAACAATTCTTACCCTGGCAGGAGCCAGGTAGGGCCTGTTCCCTAATAATCACCTTCCCTATTGTCTTCTCAAGACTCTTCTGTGTCAAGGTTTTGCCTTTCCTGTGGGTACTTTTAACAACTGCTTTGATATAACTTTATGCATTCAGGCACAATAATGTTACACAGCTAACCTGAGAGGCATATTGTAATTGTAAAGAGTAGTACATATAAGTCCCTCATTCTGCACACCAATACATTTTGTTTTTTAAAAGTATCTGTTTTTTCAGGTTCATCCTTAACTGGAAAGTGTTAATTTTCTTCTTATGAGAGAGGCTAGTTCTGTGAGATTTGCAAATCCAGTTTTGCATAGCTAAGAGATTTAGATTCATCAGATAAAATTTGAATGCTTCTTACAGTTGGGGGGTGTTACCCATACCAAATCAGTCTTCTAAGCTTTTTTGAGGTCTGCACATTACCATTTATTTTAAAATTCACTTAGTTAGGAGTACGTACTGCAATCAGTCTTTTCCTGTTAGCTAAAATACACATAATTAGAAAGTGAAAGATATTTGCCAGCTGCCAGATGTGCTATTTGCCTTATACAATGTATACAGCTTCCACTGGAGTGAGCAGGATAGGACAATTTTTTTCTTTTCTGAATATTCATTCTTTAGAGTTTTGAAAACAGTTGTCTTCATCATGATGATAATCTCAGGGGTTGCAGGAACATACAGTCCTTTGTGCCCTTACTCATTGCATTGTTATGCTGGAAGAGCTATTTAAAATCTTCTTTGCTGTTGTTGCCAAAGCAGTTGCATAAAGGATTGCTCCTGTGAAGGATTACCAGTGGCGGGTTGTGAAAAATTGCATTGCTTTGCATGCTGCCCATACCAAGGAAAAGAACTTTTGGTCGGATGTTCTGTCCAAAACCATCCAGAAGCTGGTGTCAGTTCATGGTCTGTGGTTGTCTGATGTCATTATAGACAAAATTCCCTCCTACACTCTACTTCCTGTTCCCCCAAACTTATGAGTTACCTAAGTTTATCTATGCTGAAGTTGCTAACTGCTGAAGCCAATGTCTTACAGGATACAAGCCTGTAGGTTCCTTGCATTACTGCTAAATATAATAAAGCAGAATATAATGCAAAGCTGTGAATATAATAGAGGTAAGCTGGCCCACTGGGCTACAAGAGAGACCCAGAACTTGCTCTCCAGATGTTGTTCTTATTTAGGTAAAATTTTCATTAACTTCAGATGAAGTTTTGCCCGAATCACATGTGAAAGATGGTGTCCATAATTAGTCTTTTAAGGTCCCGGCTCAGCAAAGCATTTAACCTGAAGTCTTTCAGTATTCAAAGCTCTAAAGCACATACTTAACTTTAACCACATGCTTAAATCTTGCAAATGCATAAAGATAAGCAAATGCTTAGGTGTTTTTTTGAATAAGGATAGACTGCTGAATCAGGGCCTTAACTACTTTCTGGCATGTACAATTAATAAGTTTTGAGGGTACACAGCCTTGCAGTGTGGCTTAGTTAACATTTCAAATAAGGGTGGGCTTTAATATAAACAGTTTTGTTTAATTAGATATTACTTGAGAAGTTTCTACCAGAAGGCTTTAGCTAGAAGTAATTTCAGTACATATAGATGCTTTAAAGTAAAGGGGTGAAAAGTATATGCTTTGGTGACATGACAATGAGGTTTTAAAGTTTAAATATTGAAATTCCACACAGGCTATGACTATATTATCTTATCCTGGGGGATTAATGCATTAAAGTATTTACATTTAGAGCTATAACATAAATGGATTTCCTAGTAAAAAATATTATGAAAAGTGATAAGATGAATATATGCAGCTTTTTATTTTTGAAAATATTCATTTTGTCTGATTGCCCCGTGTCATAAAATGATTTTGCTTTTTCAATACATTAAAAGAATACGATTGTCATTTATTGAAGTGCTTATTCTTGTAAATCAAGATTTTATCCCAAATCAAAATTGTAAAAAATGATCTTAGGTTCAGCCTGTGCTGAACATACTGTTGTGACAAATATAACAGGGAACATAGGACAAATAACTGTGTGGTGTGTTCAAAGAAGAAACCAAAGCCCTGATCCTACAAAAACTTCTGATGCACATGCTTGACTTTATGCATTCTGAGTAGCCCCAGGAAAGTCAATGGAACTACCCATTGGAAGTAAAATGAAGCATATGCATAAATCTTTGTAGGATCTGGGCTCATTTTTCTATCAGTCCTGGAATATCAAATTAACAGGTAATATTTCAAGTTCATTTTAAAGGTATATTTTTGAAGAGAGGGCTAGAAAACTTTAGTTAAAATGTAGTTTCATTTTTAAGCGGTTTTAATGTCTCTTCCCAACAGGTAAGAAAAAAAAATCAATTAAAGAATGTTCATAGCCCCATGCAGGGATTAAAGGGAGAAAAATAAAGGCCAGAATTCCTCTCTCTTCTCTGCTGACTACTATCCCACTTTATCCATTGCTAGTGGCTTGCTTGGAGTTCTGGTCTGCAACTGAGTTGTGGGAGGAAATTAAAAAAAGAGAAATATCTGGTGGGGAAAAAAATCAGGAAACTTGTTCATAATGGTGGGAAAATTCCTAATAAGCTGTGGAATAGTACAGAAAAGAGTGGTAACCTCAGGTCATATCAAAATGGACTATATGCCCTGGAGGAAATACTCTGGGGCAGCGGTGTCCAATAGAAATTCGATGCTAGCCACACTGCTAGCCACACTTGTGGTTTTGAATTTTTCTTATTAGCCACATTATAAAAAAGCCACATGCATTAGCCACAATTCAATAGCTTATTAGCCACATGTGGCTAGTGGCGAACGTATTGATACTGCTGCTCTAGGGAGTAACCATGCACAGCAACAAATGGATTATATGACCTAACAAGTATTTTTCCTCTTTAACGCCTATGATATCCATTAGCTAGATTATTATGCTGAAATGATCAACTGTTACAGACAAGAGGATTGTCACATGCACACAAATTCAGAAGATTACGAGGCCACCAGAGGAGTGCTGGAATGGCCTTTCAGCTCGTTTCCCCCTCTGTCCCTAGCACATAGCAGGAAAAAACACAGAATAATCTTGTACTTTTTACTTCAGTGCAAAGTAAGGCTATTCTCCTGTTTTCATTGCAGCCTGTTTCGTTGCTGATTTCATCTAATATTCACTTTTTTGATGCTTTTCATAGAGTTCCTCTTGTGTCCACATCTGTATCTTACCTAAACAGTTGCTACATACTCCTGACACACGAGTAGATAGATTTTTTGATAAGACTTTGGGATCAGAATATAGAGATAGTCTTCTATTATCCACATTAACCAGTTATCAAACATCTTTCTCTGTTACAGAAGATCCACTGTGTTTTCACCTAGAGGGTTAAATACTACAGATATTCTTAGTTGTAGTATTCTCAACATTCAGTGCAGGCAAACAGCTTTAAATATGTCAACAGAGGCTTACAGATAGGTTGACCCAAGAGTAGTAGAATTGATCCTGTAGCATTGGTAGTTTCAAAATAAACAAAATGCTTTTGTTGCCAACAATAGTTGTTATGGCAAAATGCTTTGGTGAGAGCACAAAATTTGTTGTTTCCAAATTGGTTTTATTCATCCATACTGACATTAGATTTTAAATTCTGTAAAATTATTAAATTAACTTGTGTTGATCCTATTTATAAAAAGATTTACTGCACATAAAAGTGAGATCAAATGGAGTTTATTGGAGGGAATCTCAATAGTCATTAGTAAAATGTATAAGTAAATAGAATTGCATTGGCATAATCCTGATTTCTAGAACTGTATAGAATTGTATTCTATAATTGTATTCCAAAACCAATACAATCTGGGCATACTAGAGCATACTCTACTTTCAGGGGAGACTTTACAATTTGAATTACTGTATTGAAGCGAAACATACTTAGGTTATATAGTGTCAACAATGGATTCAAAATATAGTACAGTGTGTTATGAAACTGCCAAAGCATCCTTGTGTGTATTCTCTGGGATCCAAAAGGACTTGTCTTAGATAAGAAGTTTCTTTTCTCCACCATTGTTTATTTAAATTAATCCTAATGAAAGTTACAACAAAAAAACCAGCCCTTACTGTCCTTAAAGATTTGGGCCCCTGGCTTCTTTGGAACGTATTTCAAAGCCAATACACCAAGGGTAAAATTTTCAAAAGCACCTAAGTCCCAGTGAAAATCAATTGGGTTTAGGTTCCTAAATTGCTTACATACTTTTGAAAATTTTACCAATAACCTTAAAGACTTCAGTCCTGCAACATGATCAGCAAGCATGGACCACTGTTTACCCTTATAAAGGAAAATTATGATTTCACCAAAGTTTCTCTACTTTTCATTGTGATAATCAGAACAATATATTTTGGTTTGTGTTGGTTAGACTCAAACCAAAATATTTTGATTGTTGAACTGATCCAAAATGGGGCTTTTTTGAGTCAGTTCTACATTAAACCACACTTTCCTATTGTGGCACATTGCCACATGGGAGTTGTAGTTTGTGCTCCCATTCTCTCCTATAGGCTGGGATCCATGGCCAGACTATATCTCCCATGATGCATTGCAGACTTCTCTCTGACTGGTGCATCATGGGAGTCACATGGCTGCAGGCAGCAGGTGTAGTCTAGCCCAGGGGCCTGGTGAATATGGGAAAATGATGGCTTCAGGCAACCTGAATGACAGCTCCCAAGTGTTTCATGTGAGGTCAACAATCCTAAATGAAATGTTTTATTCCAGGAATGTTGAAGCAGTGTTGCCAACTATCATGATTTTGTCATGTGTCTCATGATAATTATTGTTTTCCTTAAAGCCCCAGCTCCTGGTGTCAAGTGGATATATGGATTTCAGCCTTCATTCTTAAAAAAAAGTACATTTCTAGCCCTCGTGGTTATGAAGAAAGCTTCAAAATGTGATCCCAGTGCACCCTAAAGTCTCAGAAAGCAGAAAGCAAATAAAAAGAACACCAAATCTATTATTTTTAGATAATCTCATGATTTAAAAGCCAATCTCATGATTTTTGGTGAGCCTGACTCAGGATTTTTTTAACATTTGGGGCTGGCAATGTTGAAGTGTTTAATACTTATTGAAAAATACTGAAAAGAATTGTTTTACTATTTCTTAATAAAATTTTTCAGAACTTTTTGTTCTGGGAAAAAATCCTACTTTTCATTTTGGGATGAAGTCAAATACTGATGTCTCAGAATTTCCTGCAGGATGGGCATTCCAATTTTTGCTGAGCTTTATCAGAGACCCATTTAAGTCTCCCACTCTTGCGTTAAAGCTATTAAGTTAACAGTTACATTAACATTAATTTATCAACCCATACAAATAGTAAGTAGATGGTATGATATGCACATAGACCATATAGATCTTTGGGGAAAGTCTCAAAGTCTGACATCAATACCAGGCAAGATTATGAAGTGGCTCATAATCTGGATTGATAAAAATTGAAGGAAGGTAATATAATTAATACCCATCAACATGGGTTTACCGAAAATAGATACTATCAAACTAACTTGATATCTTTTTTCTATGAGATTACACGTTTGATTGATAAAGGTAATAGTGTTGATGTAATATACTTAGACTTCTGCAAGGCATTTGGCATGGTAGTACATGGCATTTTGATTTAAAAGTAATAAAAAGATGAAATTGACATGGCATACACTAAATGGATTAAAATCTGGCTAACTGCTAGGACTCAAATGTTATTATAAATGGAGGATTATAATAAGGGTGTGTTTCTAATGGGGTTTCACAGGGACTGTTTCTTGACTCTGTGCTATTTAATATTTTTATCAATGACCTGGAAGAAAACATAAAATTATCACTGACAAAGTTGGCAGATGATACAAAAATTGAAGGAGTGGTAAATAATGAAGAGGACAGGTCAATGATACAGATTGATCTGGATTGCTTGGTAAATTGGGTGCAAGCAAATAATATGTTTAAATAAGGCTAAACGTAAATATATGCACCTAGAAAAAAAGAATGCAGGCCATAATTTACAGGATGGCAGACTTTTTCCTGGGTGACTCTGAAAAGGATTTGGGAGTCATGGTGGATAATCAGTTGACCATGAGCTCCCAGCATGATGCTGTGGCCAGAAGGGCTAAGGCAATAGACGGGGAATGCATAAACAGGGGAATCTCAAGTAGGTGTTGAGAGGTTATTTTATCTTTGTTTTTTTTACTCTGGCATGATCTCTACTGGAATACTGTGTCCAAGTCTGGTGTTTGAAATTCAGAAAGGATATTGATATATTGGAGAGAATTCACAGAAGAGCCACAAGAATGATTAATGGATTAGAAAACCTGCCTTATAGTGATAGATTCAAGGAGCTCAATCTTTTTAGCTTAACAAAGAGAAGGTTCAGGGGTGACTTGATTACAGCCTAAAAGAACCTACCTGGGAACAAATATTTGATAATGGGTTCTTCAATCTAACATAGAAAGGTATAACCCAATCCAGTGACTGGGAGTTGAAGCTAGACAAATTCAGACTGGAAATAAGGCATACATTTTTAACAGTGAAAATAGTTAACTATTTGAACAAGTTATCAAGGGTCATGGTGGATTCTCTATCAATGACAATTTTCAATCAAGATTGGATATTTTTTCTAAAAGATTTGCTGTAGGAATTATTTTGGGGGGAAGTTCTATGGCCTGTGGTTCATGAGAGGTCAGACTAGACAATCACAGTGGTCCCTTCTGGCCTTAAAATCTTTGAATAAACATAGGTCAATCAGCTATTCAAGCTTAATTATTTACTTTACAGAAGAGCCTACAGGCTCCAAATTAAAATTGGACTCCACTGTGCTAGCTATATATATCCATATAGGTAGAGATAGTCCTGTCTCAAGAGTTTTTCAGATCTAAAAAGGTAAGACAGACAAAGTGAGAAAGGAGGTATTGTTATATCCATTTTATAGCTGGGGAACTGAGTCACAGAGGGTAAAATTTTTAAATAAAACACGTAAGTGACTTAAGAGTCTTAGTCCCACTTTCAAATAGTGCTTTAGACCAAGATCCTCAAAAGCTATTTAGGTGCCTAGCTTCCATGGGAGTGAGGCACCTAAATACCACTGAGGATCTGGTTCTACTGTAAAGTGTCCTTCCAAACAAACATCAAAACAAAAAAACACCCTAACAAATGGTTTAAAACACCTTAATTTAAAAGCACTTTAAAATAAATTGCTGGCAAAACATTCTAGTCCAGCTAGTAAACATTTCTGAACCCTTCAGACTTCCTTCTTGGCCCGAGCTAGATGGGAATGAAATAAGACCAGAGTTAGATGGGAATGAAATAAATTCACATAAATATATAAATTCTTACAGACCTGAAATCATTTGAACAGCTCCTCCAACAATGCAACCTTCAAAATTAAGATTTTCATAGAGCTCTTCAATTTTAACAGAAATACAGTGATCTATGTCCAAGTGTGAAAACAAATTGCAAAGAATCTAAAAAGCAGGCAGAGTTAAAGGGCAAAATGCTATTATCTATCAACAGCTCTAAACAGTACAGAAATAGGCTAGTCACAGAACATAAAATAAAAATAAGAAACAGAATTTCAGAGAATGATAGAAGATGACTTCCAGGCAGATATCTCCCATAATGCACAGACCCTCACACCATTTCCACCAGGGAGCAATTTCCTGTGGAACATAATGACATGTTTTTATATGTCTAGTAATCACCAGTATAATGAACACAACCTAGTTCAACATCAGCTTTAGTGAGGGTGGGCAAACAGGTCACCACAGATACCATTCGCTG
Organism: Dermochelys coriacea; assembly: GCF_009764565.3. Taxonomy (NCBI): domain Eukaryota; kingdom Metazoa; phylum Chordata; order Testudines; family Dermochelyidae; genus Dermochelys; species Dermochelys coriacea. The sequence continues at coordinate 51,402,165 of NC_050069.1, forward strand.
GTGTTAGTTATAGATCCAACATGTTGGTCACACAAACATATAAGTTTATGGGAAAACTCTGAAATACATTTAGAACAAATTGATAAACTAAACAGTAATAAATCATCAAGACCAGATAGTATTCACCCAAGAGTTCTGAAGGAAAGCAAATATGAAATTGCAGAACTACTTATTATAGTATGTAACCTATAACCAGCCTCTGTACCAGATAACTGGAAGGTAGCTAATGAAACACCAATTTTTAAAAAGGGCTCCAGAGCCGATCCTGGCAATTACAGGCAAGTATGTCTAACTTCACTACCAAGCAAATTAGTAGAAACTATATTAAGGAACAGAATTATCAAATACATGCATAAACATGATTAGTTGGGGGAAGAGTCAACACAATTTCTGTAAAAGGAAGTCATGCCTCACCAATCTATTAGAATTCTTTGAGGGAGTCAACAAGCATGTAGATAAAGGTGATCTATTCGATATAGTGTACTTTTCAAAAAGCTTTTGACAAGGTTCCTCACCAAAGGCTGTTAAAGAAACTAAGGGCTTGTCTACACTGCCACTTACAGCGCTGAAATGGTCCTCACTCAGGGGTGTAAAAAAATACCCCCTTGAGCGATGCAAGTTTCAGCACTGTAAAGTGGCAGTGTAGATATTGCTACAGTGCTGGGAACTCCCCTCATGGAGATGGTTTTTTTACAGCGCTGGGAGAGCTCTCTCCAGGCGCTGGAGCTGCGACTACACAGCTTTAACATCGGCTGTGTAGACATATCCTAAATAGCCATGGGATAAGAGGAAAGATCCTCTCATGGATCAGCAATGGTTGAAAAACAGAAAAAAAAGGGTAGGAATAAATCATCAATTTTCACAGTGGAGAGGTAAGCAACAGGGTCTCCCAAAGATCTGTACTGGGACCTGTGCTGTTCAACATATTCATTAATGACCTGGAAAATGGATAAACAGTGAGGTGGCAAAGTTTTCAGATGATACAAAATTACTCAGGATCGTTAACTCCAAAGCAGACTGTGAGGAATTACAGAGAGCGCTCACAAAACTGGGTGACAAAAGTGGGCAACAAAATGACAGATGAAATTCAGTGTTGATAAATTCAAAGTACTGTGCATTCTATATGTACAGCTGGGATTCTTTTTTTTCAAATGATGGGTTCTAAATGAGTTATTACCACTAGGAAAGATCTTGGAGTCAGCATGGACAGTTCTCTGATAACTTCCACTCAATGCACAGCAGTGGCCAAAAAGGCTAACAGTATGTTAGGAACTATTAGGAATGGGAAGGAAAATAAGACAGAAAATATCATAATGCCACTATATAAATCCATGATACACTCACACCTTAAATACTGTGTCCGGTTCTGGTCACACCACTTGAAAAAAGAAATGGTGGAACTGCAAAAGGTTCAGAGATAGGCAGAAAAGATTATCAAGGGTATGGCTGGCTTCTACACAAGAAAAGACTCAAAAGATTAGAGCAGTTCAGCTTAGAAAAGAGATGACTATTGCGGGATATGATAGAGGTCTATGAAATCATGAATGCTATGGAAAAAGTGAATAGTTAAGTGTTATTCACCTTTTCACCCAATACAAAATCCAGGGATCACCCAATGAAATTAATAGTAAGCAGGTTTAATACAAACAAGAGGAAGTACTTTTCACACAATGCACAACTGACCCATGGAACTCATTGCCATTTGCTATTGTGATGGCCAAAAATATAATTGGTTCAAAAGAACTGGATAAGTTCATGGAGGATAGGTTAATGAATGGCTATTAGCAATCCCATGCTCTGAGTGACCCTATATCTCTGGACTACCAGAAGCTGAGAGTGGAAGAGAGCAGTGGATCACTCCATATTTGCCCTGTTCTGTACACTCATCCTGAAGTTCTGGTATGGGCCATTGTTGGAGACAGGATACTAGGCAAGATGGACTATGGTCTCGCCCAGTATGGCAACTCTTATGTTCTTATAATAAATACCCAGCCTATTATGTTCAGAGAGATTTTTCCCTCTTAAACCTCCTCTAAAACAAATGTACAAACAAAAATATTTTGTTCTACATTAGTAATAGCAGAAGGGAGAAAAAGAATCACTAGATCATACTCAGCAGAAAATTATACAATGTGGCTAAAAAAACAGTGTAAGAGAGCAAGAGATGGGATAGATCACATTTTTAATTGGACAGCCCCAAACATAGTTGAAGCATATTGAGCAAAGACAAAGAATGACCTCAAGCTTAAACTACACCATACTATACATAGTATAGTAGTACATCTAGTAAGATGTCAGTCTTTGAAGAAATAACTTGCAAATTTATGAGTATAATAATTCTGTTCCAAAACTACAAAACAAAATTACTTCTGGTCTGGATCATCCCTTGGTGATCTGTACACACAGGTGATGCTCTGAAAGTGGATTTTCCTCTACCTTCTTGGACGTACCCCATTCTCACTCCCTAGCATCCTACAAAAGTTGATGTAGTGTGGGACTTACCTATGTTGAAGGCACTTTACGAGGTTTTGGAAGTGGGATTAGAGGCAAGGGAGTACAGGTATTATGTTGTGCATCCCCATATCCTGCTAGATGGCCACAGATCTATGCTATTCATTACATTCATTTTTCAATTTGCCAGAGGTTCCAATACCAGGTGCCAAAACAATTTCAAATGTCATATTAGAGAGAAGTTAGCTGTCCCCTTCTTTTTAATAATAATAAACACAGGAATGCTGAGAAGTTGCTGCTTGTGGGTCAGATAATGATTTCAACATTAAATTCAGGTGCAGATTTATTACTAAAGCTGAGTAAAGTCTCAGAGATCATTCGGATTCCAAAAAAAGATGTGGTTCAGTTTTCCATGACAGATTCAATACCATATCCTAGATAGGAAATTCTCTGTGTGAAAATCTTGTTGCCTACAACACCCAAACCTCCTGGAATGCCACAACTGTTGAATTGTGAAAATCCTCAAATCTTTTGCTCAAGTCAGATGTGTAGTATATTTATATCTTTCCCAGACATGGATCTAACAGCTTCTTTATACTCAAGTCAAATGCTTATTAAATCTAAAGCAAGCAAAAGCCTTACATCAGACTTTCCTACTGTTATTATAAAGAAGTGTGGGTCAGCTCTAGCTTCTCATTTAATTAAAAACAAGAATTCATTTAGATTTTGAGAGCAATTTTATTAAAACTTTGGATACTGCAGACATACATGCAACATCCTAAACAGATTTATTTTTCAGTCATTCTAGAAAATGACATTGTGGTAAAGATTAGTAAAGCTTGCATGTCCTAGTACGATACTCCCATTATGGGATTTAACTGTTGCATTAGATTAGCTGGAAAAGACTGGCAATGATAATTGTTCCTCAAGGGTTTGTACCTAAAAATTAGTTAGATTGCTGCAACCAGATAATGATACTTCAAATACAGACTTATTAGCATGTACCTATATGATTAAAAATATCCAATCTTGGATGGATTTCTGTTGCAAGACAAATATAAAACAGAGTTAAACAGAGAGTTAGACTGAGTTTGTTCATCTTTCATCAGATTTATGAAAAATACCACCATTTACTAATTTGTCCAAAAACTTTCTTGGTCCAAACTGGAACCTTGGACATTAGAAAAGACAAAGTACTAAGCAACTTTGTAACTCTTACGGGTCCATTAAAATCTATACAAAACAATATTTTAGAATTCAGTTTTCTAATTTTAAAATTGTGTTCACTGACAGTTGTTTCGGTTACCAAATCCTTTTGCTAAAGGATTAGGTCTCAGTTCCTAATTTCTGAAGCCTAATGTCTGCTTCAAAACATTTTTCACATACTTTCTGAACCTTGTTAAGAGGAAAGTGTCAAATTGGTTTCCTTTCAGCCTGATGCTAACAATTATTTCAGTATCTCTTAAAGTATCAAGATTCTATTTAGGAAGGTCCAATGCATGACTCCCATTGACTTTGATGGTCTTTTGATCTGGTCTAAAAATGGGCCATATCTAAAAAGAAGGAATGTGGATTTATTTACTTATATTAAAAATATTAATGATGCAGACATCTGAAACTACCAACTCATTGTAGATAGGCCACCAATCATCTGACCCAGCTACAAACTGTTTTATGATTTTCCAGTTTTTAAAAGTCACCTAAAAATAAATCATATACAGAACCAAATCATCTATCAACACTAGCATTTTCTTGATGGCCATGTATACAAAGAAGCCAAAGACTGAAAGAGATGAGTACTGAACTCTCCTCTATCCCTTACAAGTAATCCCTCCAAATCAGGCCTAAGGTAAATCTCACTAGGAGGACAGTGTGGGGAAATAATTATTATGCATGCTCATGTTCGGCCAGTTCTATGTACTTCATTTCCCAGGACTGTCACCAGCGCATTTCACATGCATTAAATTCCTTAAAAATTGGATAAATGGGGACCTCCTAGGTGCTAAATAATACTAATAAATAATAGAGAAACATTTATGAAAAGCTCATTCTATTTAACTGAGCCAGTAATGAAACTACATCCCTATTGCTAAATATTCCAATATATACACAATAGGAAAATAAGTCCAAGGCAAAGTTAATATTGATTCCTACTTTATGCTAACAGTGTGAGAAACTTGATGGCAAAAAGTGAAAACTGTACTGCAAAGTGAGAAAACTGGAAAAACTATGGGAGGAAAAAATGATTATGAGGGACTTTTCCCTTTCTTCACAGATATCTCCAGTCCTGCAACAAACAGCTGCTGGAATGATGGGCTGCTTGGTAATAGTAACCATACTATAATTAAATTTAACATCCAAGTGGCAGGGAAAACACCACAGCAGCCCAACACTGTAGTACTTAATTTCAGAGAGGGGAAATACACAAAAATGAGGAGGTTAGTTAAACAGAAATTAAAAGGTACAGCAACAAAAATAAAATCTCTGCAAGCTGCATGGAAACTTTTTAAAGGCACCATAATAGAAGCTCAACTTAAATGTATACCCCGAATTAAAAAACATAGTAAGAAAACCAAAAAAGAGTCACTATGTCACAACAAAGTAAAAGAAGCAGTGAGAGGCAACAAGGCATCCTTTAAAAAGTGGAAGTTAAATCCCAATGGGAAAAATAGAAAGAAGCATAAACTCTGGCAAATGAAGTGTAAAAATATAATTAGGAAGGCCAAAAAAGAATTTGAACAACAGCTAGCCAAAGATTCAAAAAGTAATAGCAAAAAATTGTTTAAGTACATCAGAAGCAGGAAAGCCTGCTAAACAACTAGAGGGGCCGCTGGATGATCGAGATACCAAAGGACCACTCAAGGATGATAAGGCCATTTCAGAGAAACTAAATGAATTCTTTGCATTGGTCTTCATGGTTGAGGATGGGAGGAAGATTTCAAAACCTGAGCCATTCTTTTTAGGTGAGAAATCTGAGGAACTGTCCCAGATTGAGGTGTCATTAGAGGAGGTTTTGGAACAAACTGATAAACTAAACAGTAATAAGTCACCAGGACCAGATGGTATTCACCCAAGAGTTCTGAAGGAACTCAAATGTGAAATTGAAGGTCTACTAACTGTCATATGTAACCTATCATTTAAATCAGCTTCTGTATCAAATGACTGGAGGATAGCTAATGTGAGGCCAATTTTTAAAAAGGGCTCCAGAAGTGACCCCAGCAATTACAGGCCAGTAAGCCTGACTTCAGTACCTGGCAAACTGGTTGAAACTATAATAAAGAACAAAATTGTCAGACACATAGATAAACATAATTTGTTGGGTAATAGTCAACATGTTTTTTGTAAAGGGAAATCATGCCTCACCAATCTACTAGAATTCTTTGAGGGGTTCAACAACCATGTTGACAAGGGGGATCCAGAATAGTGTATTTAGATTTTCAGAGAGCCTTTGACAAGGTCTCTCACCAAAGGCTCATAAGCAAAGTAATCAGTCATGGAAAAAGAGGGAAGGTTCTCACATGGATTGGTAACTGGTTAAAAGATAGAAAACAAAGGGTAGGAATAAATGGTCAGTTTTCAGAATGGAGAGGGGTAAATAGTGGTGCCTCCAGGGGTCTGTACTGGACCCAGTCCTATTGAACATATTGATAAATGATCTGAAAAAAGGGGTAAACAATGAGATGGCAAAATTTGCAGATGATACAAAACTACTCAAGATAGTTAAGTCCCAGACAGACTGTGAAGAGCTACAAAAGGATTTCTCAAAACTGGGTGACTGGGCAACAAAATGGCAGGGGAAATTCAATGTTGATAAATGCACAGTAATGCACATTGGAAAACATAATCCCAACTATACATATAAAATGATGGGATCTAAATTAGCTGTTACCACTCAAGAAAGAGATCTTGGTGTCATCGTGGATAGGTGTCTTGGTGATCTTGGTGTCATCTGAAAACATCCACTCAATGTACAGCAGCAGTCAAAAAAGCGAATAGAATGTTGAGAATCATTAGGAAAGGGATAAATAATAAGACAAAATATCATATTGCCTGTATATAAATCCATGGTACGCCCACATCCTGAATACTGTGTGCAGATGTGGTCTCCCCATCTCAAAAAAAAAGATATATTGGACTTGGAAATGGTTCAGAAAAGGGCAACAAAAATTATTAGGGTATGGAATGCCTACTGTATGAGGAGAGATTAATAAGACGGGCACTTTTCAATTTGGAAAAGAGACGACTAAGGGGAGATATGATAGAGGTCTATAAAATCATGACTGGTGTGCAGAAAGTAAATAAGGAAGTGTCATTTACTCCTTCTCATAACACAAGAACTAGGGGCAACAAATGAAATTAATAGGCAGCAGGTTTAAAATAAACAAAAGGAAGTATTTTTCACACAACACACAGTCAGTTTGTGGAACTTCTTGCCAGAGGATGTTGTGAAGGCCAAGACTATAACAGGGTTCAAAAAAGAACTCAATAAATTAATGGAGGATAGGTCCATCAATGGCTATTAGCCAGGATGGGCAGGGATGGTGTCCCTAGCCTGTTTGCTAGAAGCTGGGAATGGGCAACAGGGGATGGATCACTTGATGATTACCTGTTCTGTTCATTCCCTCTGGGGCATCTGGCATTGGTCACTGTTGGAAGACAGGATACTGGTCTAGAAGGACCTTTGGTCTGACCCTGTATGGCCTTTTTATGTTTTCTTACCTAAGGGATTTAGATCAACAGTTCCCATACATTTTAATGGTAATATTGTGTCTAAATCCCATCATCAGCTTGGAAAATATATACATGCACAATGCCCAAATGTTACATTTAACTGGGACAACACTTACATTTTAGAAGTCTCATACTCTATTCTTCAGTTGAATAAACTGGTTCTATTATTATTAGGGAATTAAAAATGTAATTCCCAAAGCTTTTTTTATGAAATACATTTCTTGCAAATAATCAATGATTATTTAGAATATACATCCCTCCAGGCTTGCAAATCATGGATGTCAATATGCATATTAAATATGCTTAGCTTAACATCAATCTGGGCACCAGATGGTGAATATCCATTTTGTAAAACAAATACAGATTCATTTCAGTGACAGAGGGAAACAGACTGACTCCTTAATAAACTCTAGGAAATTTTTGCTATTCATGAACATAATAAAAAAAAATAGGACAGAAAATATTCAAGATTTGTATAATAAATTAAAAAAAGAAAAGGAGTACTTGTGGCACCTTAGAGACTAACAAATTTATTTGAGCATAAGCTTTCGTGAGCTACAGCTCACTTCATCGGATGCATTTGGTGTAGAATACATAGGGGATACTGATATACACACACAGAGAACATGAAACAATGGGTTTTATCATACACACTGTAAGGAAATTGATCCCTTAAGATGAGCCATCACCAGCAGCGGGGGGGGGGAAGGAGGAAAACCTTTCATGGTGACAAGCAAGGTAGGCTATTTCCAGCAGTTAACAAGAACATCTGAGGAACAGTGGGGGGTGGGGTGGGGTGGGGTGGGGGGTGGTGGAGGGAGAAATAACATGGGGAAATAGTTTTACTTTGTGTAATGACTCATCCATTCCCAGTTTCTATTCAAGCCTAAGTTAATTGTATCCAGTTTGCAAATTAATTCCAATTCCGCAGTCTCTCTTTGGAGTCTGTTTTTGAAGTTTTTTTGTTGAAGGATAGCCACCCTCAGGTCTGTAATCGAGTGACCGGAGAGATTGAAGTGTTCTCCAACTGGTTTTTGAATGTTATAATTCTTGATGTCTGATTTGTGTCCATTTATTCTTTTATGTAGAGACTGTCCAGTTTGACCAGTGTACATGGCAGAGGGGCATTGCTGGCACATGATGGCATATATCACATTGGCCATTAGCCATCACCTTCAGCCCCCAACTAAAACCTCTCCAATGCATTATCAAGGATCTACAACCTATCCTGAAGGACGACCCATCACTCTCACAGATCTTGGAAGACAGGCCAGTCCTTGCTTACAGACAGCCCCCCAATCTGAAGCAAATACTCACCAGCAACCTCACACCACACAACAGAACCACTAAACCAGGAACCTATCCTTGCAACAAAGCCCATTGACAACTCTGTCCACATATCTATTCAGGGGACACCATCATAGGGCCTAATCACATCAGCCACACTATCAGAGGCTCGTTCACCTGCCCATCTACCAATGTGATATATGCCATCATGTGCCAGCAATGCCCCTCTGCAATATACATTGGTCAAACTGGACAGTCTCTACATAAAAGAATAAATGGACACAAATCAGACATCAAGAATTATAACATTCAAAAACCAGTTGGAGAACACTTCAGTCTCTCCGGGCACTCGATAACAGACCTGAGGGTGGCTATCCTTCAACAAAAAAACTTCAAAAACAGACTCCTACGAGAGACTTCGGAATTGGAATTAATTTGCAAACTGGATACAATTAACTTAGGCTTGAATAGAAACTGGGAATGGATGAGTCATTACACAAAGTAAAACTATTTCCCCATGTTATTTCTCCCCCCCCCACTGTTCCTCAGATGTTCTTGTTAACTGCTGGAAATAGCCTACCTTGCTTGTCACCATGGAAGGTTTTCCTCCTTTCCCCCCGGGCTGCTGGTGATGGCTCATCTTAAGTGATCACTCTCCTTACAGTGTGTATGATAAAACCCATTGTTTCATGTTCTCTGTCTGTGTATATCAATCTCCCCTCTGAATTTTCCACCAAATGCATCCGATGAAGTGAGCTGTAGCTCACGAAAGCTTATGTTCAAATAAATTTGTTAGTCTCTAAGGTACCACAAGTGCTCCTTTTCTTTTTCTGAATACAGACTAACACGGCTGCTACTCTGAAACCTGTCATAATAAATTACGTGACCAGTTACTGTATCTGGCTGACATTGGGTTTCTGGTAATTATCACAGCTTAAAGTCTTGTTGACATAATTGTTTTTGTTACAATCTTGAGAATATTTGCTAAGACTTAACTTTTATGAGTTTGGAAGGATAGACTTCAGAATTGGATACACTTTGCTTTTGGTTTCACCGGCTTTAATGGAGAACACAATTTGGTCCCTTAAGCAGGAAAAAAAAAAGAAGGGACAATTCTTTGAAACAAATTGGATCTTCTCTCTGATCTCTGCAAAATGTATATACAAGTGAGAGTGAGAATACATGGTTCAGTGGCATGATATAAAGAATTTATTGAGATGATTTTTGGATCATCAGAAGTTATGGATAGTGAAGCCAGCAGCGAATTAAGCAAGTCATCCTATATGAAAGCCAATAAATAGCACTGGCTGGAGAATGACAATTCTATCGAGCAACAACTTTTGCAGTTTTTAAGTTTTGTTTTCTTTCTGCAAAATGGAATCCAGCAAAATGGAATTGTGTGAAAAACATTGTTTTCAGATTGAAAAAAACCTGGTTTCTGATTTGGATTTGTCTGTGTGTGTGCATGTGCGTGTGTGTGTGTGTGTGTCTTCAGAATCCACCCTGGACCCCAGACAACTTCTTGTTGACAAGGTTGTTGAAATTGATACATCTCCCCAAAACATTTTGGCTACAATGAAATAGAATATTATGATGAAAAAATGGTTAGTCAAAAATGTTCCAACTATCTATATCAATAAAGCTTCATACCATTTCACTCCATCATGTGTTTTGCTTTTGCACATATTTAGGAAAGTGTAATTTTTTTTAGACCTCTCTCTAAAATCAGGATCGGGTAACCTTGACAAAACATGGAAGAAAAGAGAAATGCTACTGTAAATATGAAATATGTTTAAATACTGGTGTGATTTCCTGGCTTCATGGAATAATTGGAATTTTGCCTATGACTTTAAGGCAATCAAGATTTCACCCAGGGTTTTGTTTATTAATTTATATTGCAGCATCAGAATCACTCTGTGCCAAGGTTTCTCTATTTGAAGATAGAGATTCAAGTGAATTGCTCACAGCCATTAACTATCAGTCAATAGTTTAAAAAACTAACCACTGACTACATAAGATGGTGGTATTACAAAAGTATTTCAGGTCACAAGAATATGTGACAGGTTTCAGAGTAGCAGCCGTGTTAGTCTGTATTCGCAAAAAGAAAAGGAGTACTTGTGGCACCTTAGAGACTAACAAATTTATTAGAACATAAGCTTTCGTGAGCTACAGCTCACTTCATTGGATGCATTTGGTGGAAAAACCAGAGGGGAGATTGATATACACACACAGAGAACATGAAACAATGGGTTTATCATACACACTGTAAGGAGAGTGATCACTTAAGATGAGCCATCACCAGCAGCGGGGTGGGGGGGGGAAGGAGGAAAACCTTTCATGGTGACAAGCAAGGTAGGCTATTTCCATCAGTTAACAAGAATATTTGAGGAACAGTGGGGGATAGGGTGGGGGGGGAGAAATAACATGGGGAAATAGTTTTACTTTGTGTAATGACTCATCCATTCCCAGTCTCTATTCAAGCCTAAGTTAATTGTATCCAGTTTGCAAATTAATTCCAATTCAGCAGTCTCTCGTTGGAGTCTGTTTTTGAAGCTTTTTTGTTGAAGAATAGCCACCCTCAGGTCTGTAATCGAGTGACCAGAGAGATTGAAGTGTTCTCCAATTGGTTTTTGAATGTTATAATTCTTGACGTCTGATTTGTGTCCATTCATTCTTTTACATAGAGACTGTCCAGTTTGACGAATGTACATGGTAGAGGGGCATTGCTGGCACATGATGGCATATATCACATTGGTAGATGGGCAGGTAAACGAGCCTCTGATAGTGTGGCTGATGTGATTAGGCCCTATGACACCATCTGGTCACTGGATTACAGACCTAAGAGTGGCTATCCTTCAACAAAAAAGCTTCAAAAACAGACTCCAACGAGAGACTGCTGAATTGGAATTAATTTGCAAACTGGATACAATTAACTTAGGCTTGAATAGAGACTGGGAATGGATGAGTCATTACACAAAGTAAAACTATTTCCCCATGTTATTTCTCCCCCCCCACCCCACCCCCCACTGTTCCTCAGATATTCTTGTTAACTGATGGAAATAGCCTACCTTGCTTGTCACCATGAAAGGTTTTCCTCCTTTCCCCCCCTGCTGCTGGTGATGACTTATCTTATGTAATCACTCTCCTTACAGTGTGTATGATAAACCTATTGTTTCATGTTCTCTGTGTGTGTATATCAGTCTCCCTCTGTTTTTTCCACCAAATGCATCCGATGAAGTGAGCTGTAGCTCACGAAAGCTTATGCTCTAATAAATTTGTTAGTCGCTAAGGTGCCACAAGTACTCCTTTTCTTTTTAAGAATATGTGAGAAACTGTTAATGTTTTGTTTGTTTTTATGTAACAAATAGCAATCACAGTACACATACATGCTTATGCCTTCATGGAAATACTCATGCTCCAACCCACTCATACCGAGGGTGTGGCTTACAGCCTAAATTGAGTCCACTATACATTCAGTATGAATTTATCATATGCAGTTACACATATCTGTTATGTGTATTATAACAGAAGCACACAGAGGACCAAACTGTGCCTGTTTACACTTACATATAGCCCAGATTCACTTCATTGGAAGCCATACATACATCCAAGATATTGGTTCATCTGTTCCTCAACTATTTGCAAACACTTCTCAAAAATCTAACCCTTAATGTAAACCCCTGGCGGTTAAATCTAACAAATTCAGACATCTATGGTTCAGTTGTATTTAGCACAGCATCAGTTCTGTTAGTATATGTATAAAATACTTTTGCTTCCATGTTTCTTATTTGTAGCACTGCATTCCACACAGCAGCAAACTAAATTTTAAAATGGTCTTTTTGTTTTATTGAACCACACAATGAAACAGCAGCACACAATATGACTGCTCAGGAATAGTGCTCTGATTCAGAAACAAGCAAATCAGAAGTGAATATAGCTTGAGCTCAGCTTCCACTGTGTTCATTTGCAGTAGATCTGTGAGGCACTGCGAGCTGACAGATAGAATCATTTGCCGCATAGATCACTGACGGAGCTGCAGTAAGATGGATTGTATGCAAAACAGCAGGCATAAAATAAAAATCAACAATACACAATATACTGAAGAAATGAGAACTCAGCGGTACTTCATGAGTATGAGAGTCATGGGAAATTTAAAAAGGGCAGTTCCAATGCAGATGTACAAGAGAAATTTGTGATAAATTAAGCTTAGATGACAATTAAATAAATTAACTCTGTGATGCTTGGATAGGAGAGAGTTTTGCTTATCATATATAATGTATATATATATATATATATACATTATATATGATATAAGAGTTTTGCTTATCATATATATGTATATATATATATATATATATAAAATATAGCATAAATGAAAATAGCTGTTAATACCAAAAGATCAATGGTAGCTAAAGGTGTTCCTTTCAAAACATTTGCACTGTATCATTTAGGTCAGAGCCATTTAAAACCTTGTTTGATATACACTGAGCAAAATTTTCCAATGTCCATCTACAGAAGGTGGACATAAGGGAGGGGGAAATTGTTGTTGGAATCTGAAACACCCACAGCTCTGGTAGCAAAGTTCAGAATAAAATATTGGGCCCTGATCAAGCAAGGGACTTAAACATGTGTTGTGCTTCAGTGGGACTACTCACATCCTTACAGTTAGTAGTAGTAGTAAATACTGATATTACAGTGGTATCCAAAGGCTCCGGTCAGGACTGGGAACCCCGTGGATTGTGGCACTATAAAGAAAGAATAAAAAGACAATCTCTGAATACAATCTAAAGTTAAACATAGGCTTCATTGTTTTGCTGGGTTGGCACATGAGCCAACTATTTATTGCTAAGTAAAAGGGCTGATGGGGATAGTTGACAGTCCTATATAGTTTGATTCTCTATATTCCTGCTGCAGGTTTTACAATTGCTTATCTTTGCATGCTCCAAGAGCATTTGTTGGTCATACTTCTATGAATATGTAGGCCTACATATTCTGAAGAGATTGCACTCATAGAAACTGTGCATCATTTGAATGCGTGCAACAGATCATGTGATGTCAGACGGTTGCACAAGTGCACGTGTCTAAAGTCTAACTTTCTTGTAAGAAAAATCAAGTGCATATGTAGTTCAAAATTTGGCCCATGATTTAGTGTTCTGTCTCCATATAAATTAAAGTGGATTGGGATGGGAGTTGGGTGAAACCTTGCTGAAACAGGTGGGCATAACAGACTCATTTTGATTCTTTCATATACTAAATTCCTCTCTGTTTCTCACTTCCATGGGGGATATTTACTACTTTATGGCCTGATTCTCCTTTCAAGATTATTTCTGTAAATGATGCATACTCCATGGAAGTCAGTGGACCTACCGCAGTCTGAGATTAGAATTATATTTTAGTTCTGAAATCTTCTGACTCACTGTGAAGGAGTTAACATCATTTTCTCTTCATAATTTCAATTTAGATTAAGTCCCCCAGCGGGACGATCCAAATTATGCTGTAGCACTGCAAGAAGGTTAAAATCTCAATTTTCAGTAATAACCTATAAGTTAGAAGGCTTAAAACTTATTTTTTTAAAGAAATCAGTTAGGACAAAGCTTCCAAGTTATTTTAGATTAAAAGTAGACTCTGGAAGCTTTAAGCATGGAGATAAAGAGAAATGAAATTGCAGGTGCCTTACCTTGAAGGTTATACAGAACATCACTCATATTGCTAAAGTGGATGGTTAAGGTCATTATTTTCTGTCCAAAAGTCCTCATGAAATCATTATTCTGTATTATATTTAAATTGGTTAAACACATTTCTAAAAGTGAAGTAATTCAGAATGGACAGTTTGAAAGACTTAAAAATAATTCTCTGTCAAGGAGATTTTATGGTAGGAATAGACCTGAGCCATGTTTTTTTAAGTATATTGATAAATTATTTGTATCAGAAGTTTCACTGGGAAATCACTTTCATGAAAAATAATGTAATGATATTTGGCCTCTCAACTATCCCAAGGACATTTAGAGAAATATGTCATCACCATGAATCTGCTCATTCAATTTTCACGGAGATCAATGGGGTTCAAACACAGGTATAAAGGGCTGTATATTCCCTTTGGATGATCACAGGCTAGCAGTGATATTTATGGCAAGGTAAATGCATTATGTTTAAATAAGAGATTGTCTTTCATGTTACAGAACACACAGTATTCTTTTAATTCTAGATTTTGTGATAAATACATGTCTATTGCATTAGACTCAATGGAATTTTGCAAATCTAAAAAGAATATCTGAACCTGAATCATTCCTGTGCCATCAGATGTTTCTTAGGACATGAAGAAGACTCTGCCATTACTGGCTATCATACTATTTGCCAGAGTGGCTACCTTGTTGTATTTCTATAACCTAATTTTTTATGAGGATAGGTAGTTGGCCTATTGCTCAACTCCCACCTTGGAGGGCCAGTTGACTGCTTCTTGTCTGGTCCCTACACTTTGAGTGATCTGGTGTGGGTGGCCCTACCAGGAGTTAAAACTCCCGCTGGCCTAGCTCTCATAGTAATTGGATCAAACAAGCCACCCCACCATGTCAAGATGCAGTCCACAGGGAAGGGAGACTTGACTGTAGTCTATTTTAAATATAAAGGGCTAAGTTCAACATCCTTCTCTCCACCTGGTGATGACTGCAAACTGAAACACCAGCACACCCATTGCCAGTAGGAATTGGAATCATCCCAACCATCCCTGATTCCACACATTTTTTGGGCTACGCTGATGTTTCGTAGTGGGGAGATAGGTGGCTTCATGGAAAGAAAGTGCATCCCTGAAAGCCACTTCTCCTTTTATATGGCCCTATCTCAGCTTTGCCCTCCTCTGAACTGCACAGCTACTGAGTATGGGGGCTGACATTATACAGGAAATTCTTCATCCACTGCTCAAATTCAGCACCAATATAACATCACAAAGAAACACTACACAACATATAAGAAGAGGAATGCAGTGGATTACCCTGTGCATTTGAAACTACAGAGGGAAATAAGGTCAAATGAATCCAATAACTGAAGTCCAATAATTCAAAATTGCTACCCTTGTAATAAGTGCCATATAACCATTAGTAATCCAATTGAATAGCTAGATCCATCCCGCCAGACCTGAACTGTGGGGGCACTAGATCTCCATTATCTTCCCCAATCCCAAGGGCCATGTGATATAAAAACTATAGCAGCAGCATGTCACAAACCCAGTGGCCTGGTGACATCATCAGAAGTCATCTGCACATAAGAATATAAGAATGGACATATTGTGTCAGACCAATAGTCCATCTAGTCCAGTATGCTATTTTCTGACAGTGGCCAGTCCCAGATTCCTCAGAGGGAATGAAGAAAACAAGGTAATTTTGAAAGATACATCCCCTGTTCTCCTGTCCCAGCTTCTGGAAATAGGAGATTTAGGACATTTGCAGCATAGGCTGCGTCCCTGATCATCTTGGCTAATAGCCATTGATGGAGCTATCCTCCATGGCACACAATAAGGTAGCCATTCTGGCAAATACCATGGTAGCAAGTAATGCCAGAGTCTTCTTCATGCTCTTAAAAACAACCAGTGACATTGGAACAATCCAATGACATGGGAACAATTCAGATATAACTCTTTTTTTGAGCCCTTTTATAATTTTGGCATTCACAACATCCCCTGGCACTGAGTTCTACAGGTTGACTAAGCATTGTGTGAAGAAGTAATTCGTTTTGCTTGCTTTAAATTGCTGCCTATTAGATTCATTTGGTGACCCCTAGTTCTTCTGTTATGTGAAGGGGCAAACAACACTTCCCTATTCACGTTCTTCTTACCATTCAAGATTTTATAGTCTCCATTAGAATCCTTCTTTCCCAGTCATCTCTTTTCTATGCTGAGCAATCACAGTCCTTTGAAGTTTTCCTCATGTGGAAGCTGTTCCATAACCCTAATTATTTTTGTTGCCCTTCTCTGTATCTTTTCCAACTCTAACATATCTTTTCTGAGATATGGTGACCAGAACTGCACACAGTATTCAAGGTGTGGGAATGCCATAGATTTATAAAGTGGTATTATGATATTTTCTGTCCAATTATCTATTCCTTTCTGAATGGTTCATAACATTCTGTTAGCTTTTATAACTGCCATGGCACATTGAGCAGAGGTTTTCAGAGAACTGTCCATAAAGACCCTAAGATATTTCTTGAGTGGTAGCAGCTAATTTAAATCTCATCATTTTGAATACTTTTTCCCAATGTGTATTATTTTGCACTTAACATAGTATTTTGTCTGCCATTTTGTCACTCAGTCTAGTGAGATCCCTTTGTAACTCTTTTGCTGTCAACTTTGAAATTAATTATCTTGAGTAATTTTGCATTGTATACAAATTTTTCCATCTCCCTGTTCCTCCCCCTTTCCAGATCCCTTATGAATACTTGGAAAAGCACTAGTCCCAGAACAGATCCTTAAGGTACCTCACTATTTACCTTTCTCCATTGTGAGAAGTGACAATTTATTCCTATCCTTTGTTTCCTATCTTTTAACCAGTTATTGATCCATGAAAGGACCTTCTCTCTCATCCCATGACTTTGCTTAAGAGCCTTTGGTGAGAGGCCTTCTCAAAGGTTTTTCTGAAAATCTAAATATGCACTTTTGATTTAATGACTGTTGGGAGGAAATAAGGAGGGCACAGACATGGTTGTGTCCTTGCGTCAGTTTTCCCTTCCAGGGATCAATAAGTTCAGTTAGGCTTGTTTATATTGGACAGTGCCACTTAAATGGTCTAGTAATTTAATCAAAGGCCAAATGGGGCATGCAAATCAGCCTTCACTCCAGCATCATAGGGAAGAGTTAATTTTAATCAGTCTACCTGCATCTGAGTCCCTTCTTCTCCTCCTCCAGGCTCTTTATTAGTAAGGCCCTCTAGATGCAGGACCCTCTTCTGGAGTTGGGCCTCATGCCATCACCTGGATAAAGGTACCTGGGACCTAACAGAATCCTGGTGCAAGAGGGCAAGGAGCTCACTTTTATCTCATAGTGAGTTTCAGCTGGATTGACTGTTTCAGGGTACCCAACTCACTAATGTCATAATCTAGATATAAAAGGTGTCATGTAAGATGTCAGTGAAAAGCTAATAACATACTAATCATTATTATTGCATGATGTACATACAGAGGATAAATGAAAGATTACAAACATATATGTAATTATGTTCTCAAAGTGTACCTACCAGGCAAGACTGAGGTTATCCTACCCTAGACAAAGGAATGTGGTTCCTCCACCTTGAAGGTACATCCAAAGTACGTTAAGAGATCATGGGAACTCATTTACATGAAAGGTAAACAAAACCATCAAGCTATCACTTCCCTCCAGAACCTGAACTTGAATCCCGGAGTAGAAAAGTTCTATTAAACTGAATTAACAACTCCACTTCCTGCAGGACCAAAGTTCTCCTAGGTTGTACATTCACTGCACACTAAGTAATGGTGTGGTTTAGTGTTCCCTCATCACTCCCTGCTCTCTTCTTCCTATCCTCCGAAAAAGGTTGTCTCCATTTCTGCTTAATTACATCAGCAATTAGTGGGAGAGTAGATGACTAGACTCATTGCAGGCCAGGAATGATCCTTTATACAGAAATGCTAGAAAATTTAATAGGAAGGAAACCAACAGGGTCCTATAGAAATGTAAGAGGGTTTTATAGAAATTACTGTAAAAAAAACCAATATAATAATCAACTTCCTTTCTTACGTTTTTTGAACCAAAGGAATTTTAAAGCATATATACAATTGTTTGATAAATGCTATACAATGGTTCTAAAAGTCCTATAGACTGGGACATTCTATTAAATTCTACAGAACTTTTCTAAAAGGGATCATTTGGAATTACCCTGTCGGAGAGTGACCATGACATGTCCTACCATTGGTTGGGTACTCCCTCAAGGGCAACAGCGTGTGTGACCAAGTGTATGCCAAACATATGCCAAGAGTGGACGGGCACAAGGAGCCTTCCATGAACAAAGGCCGGGCACAATAGCAGACCTTATATTTAAGTGAGTAGAGAGAAGGTGAGGTTATGGCCCTTTCCATGCTGCCATACCAGCTAAGGAACAATCTATATCAGTCAAAAGAATATGGGCATTCCCTCTATGAGTGACCATGCTGCCTACCTACTATATACCTAAGGATGGTTCTGCATGGAGGTATATCATCCAATTGTTAACCAGGCCAAGTCCTTAGCTTGTGAGAGCATCATTCTCCAACATTTCTATTACCAACAATTAAGAGCTAATATGTTTCACAATCACTTGCACTTTGGTCTTGTGTCAACTAGCATTTTTCTGAAAATGTCTGTTCATTGCCCTAACCCTGGCTCATCTCCACCTCTTGTGGCAACAGTGAGATCACTGAAAAAATTCATAGGAAGGAGTTGTAGACCAAGCTGGATGAGCAAGCATTTTAGAGAGGTGATTATGAAGAAACAGAAAGCATACAGGGAGTGGAAGATGGGAGGGATCAGCAAGGAAAGCTACCTAATTGAGGTCAGAAGATGTAGGAATAAAGTGAGAGAGGCTAAAAGTCGAGTAGAGTTGGACCTTGCAAAGGGAATAAAAACCAATAGTAAAAGGTTCTATAGCCATATAAATAAGAAAAAAACTAAGAAGGAAGAAGTGGAGCCGCTTAACACTGAGGATGGAGCGGAGGTTAAAGATAATCTAGGCATGGCCCAATATCTAAACAAATACTTTGCCTCAGTCTTTAATAAGGCTAAAGAGGATCTTGGGGATAATGGTAGCATGACAAATGGGAAGGAGGATATAGAGGTAGATATTACCATATCAGAGGTAGAAGCGAAACTGAAACAGCTTAATGGGACTAAATCGGGGGGCCCAGATAATCTTCATCCAAGAATATTAAAGGAATTGGCACCTGAAATTGCAAGCCCATTAGCAAGAATTTTTAATGAATCTGTAAACTCAGGAATAGTACCGAATGATTGGAGAATTGCTAATATAGTTCCTATTTTTAAGAAAGGAAAAAAAAGTGATCCAGGTAACTACAGGCCAGTTAGTTTGACATCTGTAGTATGCAAGGTCCTGGAAAAAATGTTGAAGGAGAAATTACTTAAGGACATTGAAGTCAATGGTAAATGGGACAAAATACAACATGGTTTTACAAAAGGTAGATCGTGCCAAACCAACCTAATCTCTATTGAAAAAGTAACAGATTTTTTAGATAAAGGAAATGCAGTGGATCTAATTTACCTAGATTTCAGTAAGGCATTTGATACCGTGCCACATGGGGAATTATTAGTTAAATTGGAGAAGATGGGGATCAATATGAACATCAAAAGGTGGATAAGGAATTGGTTAAAGGGGAGACTGCAACGGGTCCTACTGAAAGGCGAACTGTCAGGTTGGAGGGAGGTTACCAGTGGAGTTCCTCAGGGATCGGTTTTGGGACCAATCTTATTTAATCTTTTTATTACTGACCTTGGCACAAAAAGTGGGAGTGTGCTAATAAAGTTTGCAGATGATACAAAGCTGGGAGGTATTGCCAATTCGGAGAAGGATCGGGATATTATACAGGAGGATCTGGATGACCTTGTAAACTGGAGTAATAGTAATAAGATGAAATTTAATAGTGAGAAGTGTAAGTTTATGCATTTAGGGATTAATAACAAGAATTTTAGTTATAAGTTGGGCACGCATCAATTAGAAGTAATGGTAGAGGAGAAGGACCTTGGAGTATTGGTTGATCATAGGATGACTATGAGCTGCCAATGTGATATGGCTGTGAAAAAAGCTAATGCGGTTTTGGGATGCATCAGGAGAGGCATTTCCAGGAGGGATAAGGAGGTTTTAGTACCGTTATACAAGGCACTGGTGAGACCTCACCTAGAATACTGTGTGCAGTTCTGGTCTCCCATGTTTAAAAAGGATGAATTCAAACTGGAGCAGGTACAGAGAAGGGCTACTAGGATGATCCGAGGAATGGAAAACTTGTCTTATGAAAGGAGACTTAAGGAGCTTGGCTTGTTTAGCCTAACTAAAAGAAGGTTGAGGGGAGATATGATTGCTCTCTATAAATATATCAGAGGGATAAATATAGGAGAGGGAGAGGAATTATTTAAGCTCAGCACCAATGTGGACACAAGAACAAATGGGTATAAACTGGCCACCAGGAAGTTTAGACTTGAAATCAGACGAAGGTTTTTAACCATCAGAGGAGTGAAGTTTTGGAATAACCTTCCAAGGGAAGCAGTGGGGGCAAAAGATCTATTTGGTTTTAAGATTCTACTCGATAAGTTTATGGAGGAGATGGTATGATGGGATAATGGGATTTTGGTAAGTAATTGATCTTTAAATATTCAGGGTAAATAGGCCAAATCCCCTGAGATGGGATATTGGATGGATGGGATCTGAGTTACTATAGAAAATTCTTTCCTGGGTATCTGGCTGGTGAATCTTGCCCATGTGCTCAGGGTTTAGTTGATTGCCATATTTGGGGTCGGGAAGGAATTTTCCTCCAGGGCAGATTGGAGAGGCCCTGGAGGTTTTTTTGCCTTCCTCTGTAGCATGGGGCATGGTTGACTGGAGGGAGGCTTCTCTGCTCCTTGAAGTTTTGAACCATGATTTAAGGACTTCAATAGCTCAGACATGAGTGAGGTTTTTCACAGGAGTGGGTGGGTGAGATTCTGTGGCCTGCGCTGTGCAGGACTAGATGATCAGAATGGTCCCTTCTGACCTTAGTATCTATGAATCTATGAACCTATGAATGTTGACAGACTAGCAGTAGCTGGCGTTTTAACAACTATGTGAGTTAGACCTCCTCAGAGTACAGTTAGAGACCATGCTTGTTCAAATGATAGTGTCTGATCTATACCCAGCACTCCAACCACTGCGACTACTGGTAGAATTGCACTGGTGCTAGTGCTGCAGTGGGACATATTAAGAAATATGCTAGTATATATAAAGCCTTTGTGACTGGTTAAGTGCAAAAAGCAAGGTGCCTGGACACATCTCAGTTGAGTGCCTTGAAGTATCATAGGATTAATGAGTTTAGCACAGTCTGCCCTCTTTAAGACCCCAACTCTACCACATCAGTCCAGCTTCCTCCTATACCACACAACGTTAGCTGTACCTCAGACATTCAACTTTTGCCAGTCAGTCATTAATAGCTAGGAATGCCCTGTAACAGTCATCATTGCTTAATTAAATAAAAAGAGATATCTTTAAATAATATTAAAGTTTTGACACAAACCAATAAAAAGCAGGAAATTTGAAGTTAAAGTAAGTTAAGGGCATAGTGTCACTCTTATGATGAAAAAAACCTATAACTGCATGAGTTAAAGTGACAACTTAAAGTTCTTTCCCTCCAGTTTAAATGCTTTATTTCCTCAGGCTTTTGCCAAGTAAAATATGTTTTCATGAGAAGGTATAAAAATATACATTACTTAACCATAAAAATGGCAGATTTGGCCCCTTACAATTTTTAACATTGGAAATCAGGATTTTTTTATTTTTTTTAGTTAATTATGGCTGAATAGAAGATCCCCGCACAAGTTAAGTATTCCAAAACAAGACGAAGGAAAATATGGTTTTTAAAAAAAGAGAAAAAATAATATTGTATATTTGATTAAGAATCCTTAAATGACTCACTTTTCTCTAGTTGCATATATTCATTCCTTTAGTGAGAGAACATGGGCATTCTTTAAGGCAAAACAATGAAAACTGATAAACCAATTCACACCTCAGTGTAAACCCTGGATTAAATCAATATGAATGATACCAAATTCTCTTCTTAAAATACAGTCCGCTAGAATAATTTCTGTCTGCGTACTGTGACTGACCTGTAAATGAACATAGATCCTATTGGATGAGTGGGTGGCTTATGGATTTGATAATGGGATTTGAAGCCATTTCCATTGACTTCAATGAGTTTTGGATTAAGACTGTAGACACTCTTGCATCTACATAAAACCATACCACGTTCAAGTAGATCTTCAATTGGAGATGATTCAAATTATCACAGAGAGCTGGTAATTTAGTAGTAGTAGTAATAATAATATTACAGTTGTTCTGGGAAGATGCAACTGAGATTATGGCCCAGTTGTGCAAGGCACGGTACACACACACACCAGGTCAGTGGAAAGACGTGAAATGGAACCCAGGTCTCCTCTCCTGTGTCCTATCCACTCTACCACTCGGTATAATTGCCCCTGTGAAATATAGTAAATCCAAGTCCACCCATACGAGTGTCCACATTGCTAAACTGGCATTAACAACCTTAGCAGAATGGCCAAGGGCTGAATGAATATGGAAACTCCAGTTGGCTAGAGTAGGTTGGTCCTTGTGTCAGTGAAAAAAGCTCCTCATGGTAAGATTATTTGGTGGATAAATGGGAGATATTTAAGTCCTGAGGTTTGCTGTTTCCTGAACTCTAAAATTCAGGGGGAAAAATGTAAGAAAACTAAAAAATACTCACCACTGACTTTGTTTTGGCTTAACAATTGATTAGAAATGTTTCTCCTTCTCTCTGTTGTTGTTCACATGAGGATTAATGGCAGTTGATTCTTTGCTCTTTCATTAAATGTACACTATGATCAAAGTTGGCCTTCATCATTATAATTCAATTATTTAAAGCCATTTCTTCTAGGCAACAAGTCTAGGTTGCATATTAATTGAAAAATTGTACAAGATACTGGAGTCAAGCTTGACCCACATGACTCAGACCTCAAAGAACATTACAAATTCATTGTCTGTCTATAGCACGAGAAAAACCATGAAAACACTAAATAATATTTTCGTTGTTGGAGTAGCATGAAAGTAGAGTGAACGCAACAATGCATGCACACTAGGTTACAGGAGAACACTTTGTACTATACATCAGTTAAACCTTACTCTAGATAAAAATGCCATGTGTAAATTCCACAGTCAGAAGAGGCTCATCTCTATTTATCATAAAGTTGTTAAAATAGAAGTAAAGTATACTGTCTTTATGAATAGAATTCAATGAAATAAAATGATCTAAGAGTGTGATAAGTAATGTGAGACACACAATTGTCAATTAATCTGCATCACTGGAGATTAGAGTTGAAGTCATTTTGAATTCTAAATGTCTTCAAAATGTTTCCTTTTTAGCTGTTTAACATTTTAAAACTTTTAAAAAAATGTTTCTCTTTTCCCATGGGAAATTGTTCAGAATATCAAAAAGGTATTTTCTAGTTAAAATAGATTTGTTTTCTCCTTGTGGTTCTAAATACATAACTAAAATGGGAAAGTCAGACTGAGTTTTCTAAGAGAGAATTCCATAAATATTCCATTAAACATGCACTTGAATTTTGTTATTTGTGTATATGCTATTTCTATCTGGTGTGTATATTTATATGTGGTTTATTTTGTTGTGTTTATATTTTATATAAAAACAACACAAATAAAGTTTTAAAAAGATGCACTTTGATTTCTGCAGTCTAGTTTTAGCCTTGGCTATTTGAAACAAAACCACTGCTATGCTATTCTCTCTTAGACACATATGCATACATACTCACTCATACTGCTCAACTTTCAAAGATCTACACTTATTGTTAGTTACCACATTGCAGGAACCAAAAATCACCACCTTATTCCTGTTCTAAGTGGTATGTTGTGGGTATCTCAGCTATCACATTGTGTTAATAAAATATAAGTCTGTATCAGCAAAAACAACAAGGAGTCCTTGTGGCACCTTAGAGACTAACAAATTTATCTGGGCATAAGTTTTCATGGAACCAACTTCATCAGATGCATGGAGTGGAAAATACAGGAGCAGGTATAAATACATGTTATTGAGTGACCAGGGAAAATGAAGTGTTCTCCTACTGGTTTTTGAATGTTATGATTCCTGATGTCAGATTTGTGTCCATTTAGTCTTTTGCATAGAGACTGTCCAGTTTGGCCAATGTACATAGAATATAGGGTTGGAAGGGACTTCAGGAGGTCATCTAGTCCAAACCCCTGCTCAAAGCAGGACCAATCCCCAACTAAATCATCCCAGCAAGGGCTTTGTTAAGCCTGACCTTAAAAACCTCAAAGAAAGGAGATTCTACCACCTCCCTAGGTAACGCATTCCAGTGCTTCACCAGCCTCCTAGTGAAAAAGTTTTTCCTAATATCCAACCTAAACCTCCCCCACTGCAACTTGAGACCATTACTCCTTGTTCTGTCATCTGCTACCACTGAGAACAGTCTAGATCCATCCTCTTTGGAACCCCCTTTCAGGTAGTTGAAAGCAGCTATCAAATCCCCCCTCATTCTTCTCTTCTGCAGACTAAATAATCCCAGTTCCCTCAGCCTCTCCTTATAAGTCATGTGTTCCAGTCCCCTAATCGTTTTTGTTGACCTACGCTGGACTCTTTCCAATAATCCCAGTTCCCTCAGCCTCTTCTTATCAGTCATGTGTTCCAGTCCCCTAATAATTTTTGTTGCCCTCTACTGGACTCTTTCCAATTTTTCCACATCCTTCTTGTAGTGGGTGGTCCAAAACTGGACACAGTACTTCAGATGAGGTCTCACCAATGTTGCATAGAGGGGAATGATCAGGTCCCTCGATCTGCTGGCAATGCCCCTATTTATGCAGCCCAAAATGCCATTAGCCTTCTTGGCAACAAGGGCACACTGTTGCTCATATCCAGCTTCTCATCCATTGTAACCCCTAGGTCCTTTTCTGCAGAACTGCTGCCTAGCCATTCGATCCCTAGTCTGTAGCAGTGCATGGGATTCTTCCGTCCTAAGTGCAGGACCCTGCACTTGTCTTTGTTAAACCTCATCAGATTTCTTTTGGCCCAATCCTCTAATTTGTCTAGGGCCCTCTGTATTCTATCCCTACCCTCCAGCATATCTACCACTCCTCCCAGTTTAGTGTCATCTGCAAACTTGCTGAGAGTGCAGTCCACGCCATCCTCCAGATCATTAATGAAGATATTGAACAAAACCAGCCCCAGGGCCGACCCTCAGGGAACTCCACTTGATACCGGCTGCCAACTAGACATGGACCGTTGATCACTACCCGTGAGGGGCATTACTGGCACATTGCTGGCACATGATGGCATATCACATTGGTAGATGTGCAGGTGAACGAGCCCCTGATGGTGTGACTGATGTGGTTAGTTCTATGGTGGTGTCCCTTGAATAGATATGTGGACAGTATATAGGCACCGGGGTTTGTTGCAGTGTTTGGTTCCTGGGTTGGTTGTTTTTGTTGTGTGGTGTGTAGTTGCTGGTGAAACAACAGACCTAAAAGTGGCAATTCTTCAACCAAAAAGCTTCAAAAACAGACTCCAACGTGAAACTGCAGAACTGGAATTAATTTGCAAACTGGAAACCATCAGATTAGGTCTGAATAATGACTGGGAGAGGTTGGGTCATTAGAAAACCTAAACCTAATTTCCCCAATACTAATTTCTCCCTACTGTTACTCACACCTTCTTGTCAACTATCTGAAATAAGCCACTCTCATTACCATTTCAAAAGTTGCCACAAGGACTCCTTGTTGTTTTTACTTATAACAATACTCAGTGAAAGAGGAAGAAAAAAATGTCATATCCAAATGAAAGGGGCAGACTTATTGCATGATTTAGTATTGGCCCCATCACCAGGATTAGTGCTCCTAGCCCTTTGAAAAGCGATGTGGGATTCTGATGATCACACGTGATCAAGACTTTGGTTTTATATCTCAGACAAAAGACAGTGAGTGAGATTCTGGTTTAAGTTATAGCAGCATAAATGTGGAGTGTCCCAATGAAGTCAGGGCCATTACCACAGATTTACACGATTTACATTAAGATCGGAATTTGCATCGTAATCTCCAGGAGTACAAATTTGGAGGGTTTGTATACTAGAAACTCTGAAAGAAGTGAGCTAATTTCTTCACCAATTCCACCATTTCCTATTGGTAGATTGTCTATCCAAATGGTGACCTGGTTAAATCTTTTCTTAGCGTGTTGATCTGACAGGATTGCATGCAAGGTTGTATGGCTGCAGGAATTATGGATAATCCTGAGATCTGAATTTAGGTTCTGTTCGTGTGAGTTTTGCCTTCAATAATATGGTAATAGGATCAGTCCTCATGCAAGTATTAGATGCTCCTGGGTCTCTTGTCTGAAATAGATATTCAAAAAGATGAGAATAGAAAGGCAAGAAAATTGCTACCTATAGTAAGTAATTCTAACAGACAGTCTTATTTTATGTGGGATCCAAAGTCCCTGCTGTAGTAACCCTAGTCCTTCCACAAGCAGACAATTACAAGGA
Source organism: Dermochelys coriacea (assembly GCF_009764565.3). Classification (NCBI taxonomy): domain Eukaryota; kingdom Metazoa; phylum Chordata; order Testudines; family Dermochelyidae; genus Dermochelys; species Dermochelys coriacea. The sequence continues at coordinate 51,428,908 of NC_050069.1, forward strand.
TATTGACAAAAAATGTATAGCATTAAAAACGGATGAGTAAACCTTTGTTTTTAGGCCACTATATTTTAAAACAAACAACATTGCAATGTTAGTTATATAGGAAATATATAAATAATAGGTTTCAGAGTAGCAGCCGTGTTAGTCTGTATTCGCAAAAAGAAAAAAGAAAAGGAGTACTTGTGGCACCTTAGAGACTAACAAATTTATTAGAGCATAAGCTTTCGTGAGCTACAGCTCACTTCATCGGATGCATCGGAAAGCTTATGCTCTAATAAATTTGTTAGTCTCTAAGGTGCCACAAGTACTCCTTTTCTTTTTATATAAATAATATTTTTTCTATGTGATTTACTGTTTAAGAATCTATTGAAATGATTCAGAATTTATCATAATTTAGAGCTATATTAAAACAGGCCAAGAATGTGTTCTTAACATGACCATATTTAATGCTCATGTATAATTCACTCATTTATACTCTTCCCACTTAAGGGAATATTTATTCTTAAACAGGACTTTGTTTATTTTGTATCATACATAGAATTTTAGGCCCAGAATATATATTAAAAGACCCAGCAGAACTCAACCATGTAAGGAATTTGTTTTTCTTCAAACACAGTCCTTAAAATTAGAGTTCACTGATTAATTTTCATGTTTATGAATTATTCATAATTTATCCATTAACAATCACATACAGACAATATTGAATCAGACCAATGTTATTGAACCCATTAACTGATCCAGCAGTGCACAGCAAATTCAAAACTAGATGTTCTATGTAACAGAACTAGCAGTGTCCTTGTTTTTATCTGGGTTTCTTATTTTGCTGATACATTTGCATAATCAAAATAAACAGAAAAGTTATATTGGTTTTTATTTCAATAATGTAAGTTACATTTCAAATTTCATGTTTCAGACTTCAGTGGACACAGTTACTGAATTGATTCCAAGATAGTATTTATTACTTTCATTTCTATTTTTGCATATCTTTCACTATCTTTCTTTTTTTCCCCACTCTGTCCCTTTTTCTCTTCTTTTCCTTAAAAGTGGTGTTATTTAGACTGGAAACAGTGGTTGTGATATAGATCTACTTAACACCAATAGTTTCATGGAAGGTATTCAGAACTCTGATTATAGCCTTAAATTAATACAAGGAATATGCTATTTGATAAGGAAAATGACTGGATCTGCTATAAGTGAATTTTCAGGAAAGTGCAGAGGGATTTACAGTAGCCATGGAAGGTCTACTAACTGAAATGGGAGTTATGTAGTTAACCCACAATTCATTGCATTGACAGTTTAGTGCCCAGTTCAACTGCACATATACCTGTAATATCACATGATGAGGCTATTAATTACTGTCTTATTTTATAGGCTAGCTCAAGTAGAAGATGATTTTTCTGAAAATTTCTAAAGGCAGTGGCTGTATCTGAGCACTCAAACTGGAAGTGGTCTGGGGCATTTTTGGAACAACAGGTGACCAAATTCTACTTTCAGAATAACATTGGGAGACACACAGGCAGTTCTCAACAGATTTTCCATCAGTGTGGATTGCATTTGGTAGTCTTCTCATAACAACTTTTGGGAAATCAATAACTTCATCATATCATAACTATATATAGCTCATTAAAATGTAGCATTGATATGGTGCATTGTTAGTTAATACACAATACAGTTCAAAACTGTCCCTCCTTTGCCCCATCAGGGAGAATTATGGGTCATCCAAGGAAAAAAATTATTTTAATGGTTACACACAAGACACGAAATGAAGTCAAGTCCACCCCAAGAACACTGATAATTTAAGGTAATGAGATCCTGCAAACATGTAAGCACTTGCAAAAAAATCTATGGTTGTGAGTAGTCCCATTATTCCACGGAATACTTGGATTCATGCTTTGTGAATGCACGATCAGGACCTAAAAAGACGAAATGGAGAAGACAGGATGCACTGGGAAGCTCAGAGGAAGGACTAACTTTGAAGATTTACTTCTAATTACTACTTGTGTGAATTAATTTGCAGCTCCTGTAGACAGGTTAAAGTGTGGGTCTTACTCTGAAAAGTCATTGTGTAAAAATAAAACCTATTTACTGGTCAGATTGGATCCCTCTATGTACTCAGGGTCAGATTTCGGTGCTTTGGTGACAAACTGTAGATATGTTTTTACTACTTGTTACTCCTATTAACACTTCAGAGCAAACACAGCCCTGGGAGAGGCAGATCAACTATCAGGTACCTCAAGCTTGGTAGCCTAACAGTTACCCTTTGTGACACCCTGCCACCCCAATATTCACCACTATCATGTAATTAGGATATGTTTTGTACAAAGTAGGCCTTGTGAGGTATCATTCTAAAAGTCTAGATCTGCTAGACAGTAATATCTCATTGGATTGTATATGCTATTGTTGTATGTGAATTTTGGCTATGTATGTGTTACTGAAACTTGTTGTGAGGTTGAAAACACCCACAAGCAGCCTTCAGGTACAACAGTAAAAAGGCCGAACAATGTTAATGGCTTATTGAGGAAATGCACCCAAGCACAAGGATTACCCTAGGAACTGTGTACAACAGAAACCTCTCAAGAGTTAGCACTACACAATGGGAACTGTTTGACCCAGGTCACAGCAAAAGAGCTTGCCAGCATGCAGGAAGAAGATATAAAAGGAGGAAATGACCTCATGATGTTTCCTTACTGTTCCTACAATGACATATCTGGAAAAACCTGAGGAACAAGGACTGAACTGTGGGAAGTGGTGGTCCCAGGCTAGAGGGATTTCTAGCCTGTGTATGAAAACCTGGAAAACCCAAGCTGCAGAGCCAAGGCAGCTTGTGCCTTAAGAATCTGCTAGCCTGTTTATCACTCAGGGTGAGGATTTGCTAATTCATATCCCACCTATCTAGTGTGTTAATTTCAGTTTGCAGTTTTGTTTATTAATTTATTAATCAGCTTTGATCTATTTGCGATCATTTATAATCATTTAAAATCCATTCTTTTGTAGTTAATAAACTTATGTTTTAATCTAAACCAGTGAGCTTTGATTGGAGTACTTGGGGGAAATCTCTGCTTAGTTACCACAAGTGTGCATTGTTCTCTTCACATTGAGGGAGATGTGGACCAGGTATTAAACCCATATACTGGCCAGATTTGACCAGGGCAGGATGGTACTGATCTGAGATCCCAGGCTGGGAGGCTGGTGATTAAAGAGCCTGTATGTGACTGCAGCTAGGTGCGTCCCTACCTGTGTGAATGCTGGTGAAAGTGCGGGCTGGAGGGCTTTGCAGCTTGCCACAGCAGCACATTGTGAGAGGGAGCCTAGGCTGGTGGGTCACTGGGCTCAGTGGTACTCCAGTTCCAGGTGACACCCCAGGGGGAACCTGTCATACCCTTATTATCAAGCTATATGTTTTTCTTTTACATTTGTTTGCTTTGTTTATTAAATCCTTATGCAATACTCAGGTTTTTAGGTCCCTCTCCCTGTGGATATTTTGATCCCAGGATCTGGAAAATCCATCATTGTTGACTTCTGAAGATCTTACAATTTGATCTTCACTACAGATTCTGTCTCGGGTTTCTGTATAGTAGAAGTGGAACCGCCCTTGTCTCTCAGTAATTCAGTTATACTATGGATTGATGAGTACCATTCTTTTAGAGAGTTGGTGTCATTTATGGGCAGATACAGTACACATTTAACCACAGTACATGTATCTGTCCATAAATGACACCAACTCTCTATAGGCACATGCTTTGTCATCAGATTATATATCAGAATAAACAAAAGTAGTTTTTAAAATCTCCTTTGCTCCTGGTTAGCTCCAGCTATTTATCAGTGGTATGGATAGTTGTAGTCAAATATTTAAAGTAATTGTAACAGGCTCAACTGGAAAGTGTTGGAAAAGCAGAAATCTTTTGTAGTTGGAAAACAGTTAAAAAAAGAAAAAGGATGTGGGGGAGTAGTTTCCCCTCTCACTTTCTCAAACATATCATCTATCCACCACATTTTCTAGTGGAAAAAGGAGAGTGGAATAAAAAAAAAAGAAAAAAGAAAAAAAAGCCCTAGAACATCCAAAAAATGGAAAACTGAAATGATTTCCCAAAATCAACTATTTCCAGTAGAAAAAGTATGTTTGTTTCATTTCAAAATGTCAATTCAAAAAAAAAATTCCTTTTTTATTTTCCAACAGGATAATTAGAATCATAGAATATCAGGGTTGGAAGAGACCTCAGGAGGTCATCTAGTCCAAACCCCTGCTCAAAGCAAGACCAATCCCCAACTAAATCATCCCAGCCAGGGCTTTGTCAAGCCTGACTTTAAAAACTTCTAAGGAAGAAGATTCCACCAGTTCCCTCAGCCTCTCCTCATAAGTCATGTATTCCAGTCCCCTAATAATTTTTGTTGCCCTCCGCTGGACTCTTTCCAATTTTTCCACATCCTTCTTGTAGTGTGGGGCCCAAAACTGGACTCAGTACTCCAGATGAGGCCTCACCAAATGTCGAATAGAGGGGAACGATCACGTCCCTCGATCTGCTGGCAATGCCCCTACTTATACATCCCAAAATGCCAATGGCCTTCTTGGCAACAAGGGCACATTCTTGACTCATATTCAGCTTCTCATCCACTGTAATCTCTAGGTCCTTTTCTGCAGAACTGCTGCCGCCGAGCCATTTGGTCCCTAGTCTGTAGCAGTGCATGGGATTCTTCCATCCTAAGTGCAGGACTCTGCACTTGTCCTTGTTGAACCTCATCAGATTTCTTTTGGCCCAATCCTCTAATTTGTCTAGGGCCCTCTGTATTCTATCCCTACCCTCCAGCGTATCTACCTCTCCTCCCAGTTTCGTGTCATCTGCAAACTTGCTGAGGGTGCAATCCATACCATCCTCCAGATCATTTATGAAGATATTGGACAAAACTGGCCCAAGGACCGACCCTTGGGGCACTCCACTTGATACCAGCTGCCAACTAGCCATGGAGCCATTGATCACTACCCGTTGAGCCCGACAATCTAACAAACTTTCTATCCATCTTATAGTCCATTCATCCAGCCCATAGTTCAAGAATACTGTGGGAGACCGTGTCAAAAGCTTTGCTAAAGTCAAGGAACAACACGTCCACTGCTTTCCCCTCATCCACAGAGCCAGTTATCTCATCATAGAAGGCAATTAGATTAGTTAGGCATGACTTGCCCTTGGTGAATCCATGCTGACTGTTCCTGATCACTTTCCTCTCCTCTAAGTGCTTCAGAATTGATTCCTTGAGGACCTGCTCCATGATTTTTCCAGGGACTGAGGTGAGGCTGACTGCCTGTAGTTCCCAGGATCCTCCTTCTTCCCTTTTTTAAAGATGGGCACTACATTAGCTTTTTTCCAGTTGTCCGGGACTTCCCCTGATTGCCATGAGTTTTCAAAGATAATGGCCAATGACTCTGTAATCACATCCACCAACTCCTTTAGCACTCTCGGATGCAGCGCATCCGGCCCCATGGATTTGTGCTTGTTCAACTTTTCTAAATAGTCCCGAACCACTTCTTTCTCCACAGAGGGCTGGTCAGCTCCTCCCCAGGCTGTGCTGCCCAGTCCAGTAGTCTGGGAGCTGACTTTGTTCGTGAAGACAGAGGCAAAAAAAGCATTTAGTACATTAGCTTTTTCCACATCCTCTGTCACTATGTTGCCTCCCTCATTCAGTAAGGGGCCCACTCTTTCCTTAACTTTCTTCTTATTGCTAACATACCGGAAGAAACCCTTCTTGTTACTCTTAACATCTCTAGCTAGCTACAACTCCAGGTGTTATTTGGCCTTCCTGATTTCACTCCTGCATGCCCGAGCAATATTGTTATACTCTTCCCTGGTCATTCGTCCAATCTTCCACTTCTTGTAAGCTTCTTTTTTGTGTTTAAGATCAGCAAAGATTTCACTGTTAAGCCAAGCTGGTTGCCTGCCATATTTGCTATTCTTTCTACACATCAGGATGGTTTGTCCCTCTAACCTCAATAAGGAGTCTTTAAAATACAGCCAACTCTCCTGGACTCTTTTCCCCCTCATGTTATTCTCCCAGGAAATCCTTCCCATCAGTTCCCTGAGGGAGTCAAGGTCTGCTTTTCTGAAGTCCAGGGTCCATATTCTGCTGCTCTCCTTTCTTTCCTGTGTCAGGATCCTTAACCCGACCATCTCATGGTTACTGCCTCCCAGGTTCCCCATCCACTTTTGCTTCCCCTACTAATTCTTCCCGGTTTGTGAGCAGCAGGTCAAGAAGAGCTCTGCCCCTAGTTGGTTCCTCCAGCACTTGCACCAGTAAATTGTCCCCTATACTTTCCAAAATCTTCCTGAATTGTCTGTGCACCGCTGTATTGCTCTCCCAGCGGATATTAGGGTAATTGAAGTATCCCATGAGAACCAGGGCCTGCAATCTAGTAATTTCCATGAGTTGCCGGAAGAAAGCCTTGTCTACCTCATCCCCCTGGTCCAGTAGTCTATAGCAGACTCCCATCATGACATCACCCTTGTTGCTCACGCTTCTAAACTTAATCCAGAGACTCTCAGGTTTTTCTGCAGTTTCATACTTGAGCTCTGAGCAGTCATACTGCTCCCTTACATACAATGCAACTACCCCACCTTTTCTGCCCTGCCTGTCCTTCCTGAACAGTTTATATCCATCCATGACAGTACTCCAGTCATGTGAGTTATCCCACCAAGTCTCTGTTATTCCAATCACATCATAATTCCTTGACTGTGCCAGGACTTCCAGTTCTCCCTGCTTGTTTCCCAGGCTCCTTGAATTTGTGTATAGGAACTTGAGATAACTCGCTGATCATCCCTCTTTCTCAGTATGAGGCAGGAGCCCGCCTTCTCACATGCTCCTGCTCATGTTTACTCCCAGTATCCCACTTACCTCAGGGCTTTGGTCTCCTTCCCCCCGGTGAACCTAGTTTAAAGCCCTCCTCACTAGGTTAGCCAGCCTGCTTGCGAAGATGCTCTTCCCTCTCTTCATTAGGTGGAGCCCATCTCTGCCTAGCACTTCTCCTTCTTGGAACACTATCCCATGGTCAAAGAATCCAAAGCCTTCTCTCCACCACCACCTGCATAGCCATTCGTTGACTTCCGCGATTCAACGGTCTCTACCCAGGCCTTTTCCTTCCATGGGAGGATGGACGAGAAGACCACTTGCACCTCAAACTCCTTTATCCTTCTTCCTAGAGCCACGTAGTCTGCAGTGATCCACTCAATGTCATTCTTGGCAGTATCATTGGTGCCCACGTGGAAAAGCAGGAAGGGGTAGCGATCCGAGGGCTTGATGAGTCTCGGCAGTCTCTCCATCACATCGTGAATCCTAGCTCCTGGCAAGCAGCAGACTTCTTGGTTTTCCCGGTCAGGGCAGCAGATAGATGACTCAGTCCCCCTGAGGAGAGAGATTCCTCGACCACCACCACCACTCGCCTCGTTCTCTTGGGAGTGGTGGTCGTGGAACCCCCAACCCTAGGACAGTGCCTTCCAATCGGCGGGGTCTCCTTTTGTTCCCTTCCCTCAGATGTGTCATCTAGTCCACTCTCCACATTAGTACCTGTGGAGAGAACATGAAAACAGTTACTTACCTGTATCTCAGAGTAGCAGCCGTGTTAGTCTGTATTCGCAAAAAGAAAAGGAGTACTTGTGGCACCTTAGAGACTAACAAATTTATTTGAGCATAAGCTTTCATGAGCTACAGCTCACTTCATCTGATGAAATGAGCTGTAGCTCACGAAAGCTTATGCTCAAATAAATTTGTTAGTCTCTAAGGTGCCACAAGTACTCCTTTTCTTTTTGCCTGTATCTGTGTTGCTGGTACATGGACGCTCCCCTTTCTTCTTCTGGAGGTCACATGCTGCCAAATTTCTTCACTGTACTCCTGTCCCTGCAGTGCAGCCTGCTCTGAATCTTCAGAACGTTGTGTCGGTCGAAGCATATCTGACGTCTGTCCAGGAAATCTTCAGTTTCTCTTATGCAACGCAGGGTCGATACCTGTTGCTCCAGACCTTGAATCTTCTCTTCCAATATGGAGAACAGCTTGCACTTTGTACAGACAAAGTTGCTTCTGTCCTGTGGAAGAAAGACAAACATGGAACATCCAGTGCAGGTCACAACAGATGAACAGTCCCCATCCATATTACCTTCCTTCTATGAGCTTCCTCAGGAGTTGTAGTAACTACTCAGAGAAGCTGGCAAGATGTAAGCCTCAGTGGGCTCTCCCCAGGCAAACTCCCTCTGTTAGCCTCTCTGCTGTTCGCTGCTCAGCTGGTTCACAGTTGATTGGCTTTTTCTAACAGTCAGGCCCACTCAGGGCTCACCCGGAACAAAGCACTCCCAATTCACACTTTTCAAACAACCAATCAAGCACACGGTCAAATTGTCCCCACAACAGACACTCAGATACTCACCAACACAGCCTCCTTAATGCAGTCCTTAGCATACCTCCTCTCAGGCAGATCCCAGGCAAACTCCCTCTGTTAGCCTCTCTGCTAATTGAGAAAAATTCATAAAAATATAACACTTTTCCTGGTAAAATGTCAATTTTGATTAATCTATATTTTTCCATGGGAATGGTTTCTGTCAAAAAAATGTTGACTGTCTCTGGTTCTCGTTCAGGAGCATGATAGGAATGCCACCTCCATGCATGTGGTGTCTAGAGCACAGAGGGTTGGAGGAATGTGAGAGGCCCTGAAATAGATGACAGGATAGAGATATCAGCAGAGTCTAGGAACAGCAGCAGTAAGCCCAGACTGCACTAAATTCTGCTAGATAACAACTGCAAAAACAGAACTCATCAGCTGCTTTAGAGGGTTATTAACCCAGCTGCACTACCTAGACTCCCAGTAAGCACCAGCTCTTCCATCTTCAAACTGGAAATACTAAAGCATCAGTTAATCTGGGGAATATGGCATATGAGTGTGGGAAGTACAAGTTCACTCTCAGTTGCTTTATTTTGTTGCTTCTAATCAGCCCATGTGTGATGACTGATGCATTATTCATAGGCAGTGTACCCATAGGTGTGTACCACTCAGTGGGTTATGTTATTTCCTTTTTAACACCACAGCTAACTATGCATTCCGATTACTCCTGGGCTTTGAGGCACAATGGGAGTGATATTCCCCTAAGTGTGAGGACAGTAAGAATTTGTCTAATCTTTCAATTTAATAGTGTTGACTGGGGAAACATGATTGAAGCCTATTCTGCCCAAAGCATTGGTATAGATTTCTTCCAGGTGGCACACCAGCCCCATTACTAGACCAGAGTTTAACAGCTGTTCATTTGTTGTCCCCTGATAGCAGATCATTTGAATTAGTAATTAATAGATTTGTATTTAGTTTTGCCCGCACACTGAGCTTTGCCATTGTTTCCCCTGCTGAACTGTGTAAGATCAAGGAAGATCTGAGGAAGAGCATTCTGACTTGAATACACAGACCACACTTGCAAGAGCTCTTATGTAAATTTAAAGTGTGATTTCACTATCATAGATATTCACCTTCACCTCCCATGACTCACTAGAGTCATGTGCGCAGGCAACTGACCCACACAGGAATGATACACTGTCATTTTCTTGTGCCAGAATTTCTTCCCTTTGCAATATATACAAATAATATGGTCTATGTTCCTGCATTTGCAGCATTTGCCTGTTTGGGGTGCACAGTTAGGACTCTGTCCATGTACCCTGTTAAAGAGCACTATTTAGGACCTTGTTTCAAATTTGGTGTTGTAACAGAGTTGGCACCCATCTCTCACAAGCATCCCCCTCTGGCTGATACTTGCCTGCAATCACTCCATTTTGAACAGGGCAGCATCCACCTCTCACAGGTGTCCCCTTTCTGGTCAAATATGAGCCTGGTTTTCTTTCAGTTTTTACAACAGGGTGGCACCTGCCTCTTGCGAGCACCCCCCCCCCCGCCGGTGATGGTTGTTCAGCAGGTCTTCAGCAACTCAGCCCTCCGGCTGAGTCACTCACACACACAAACACACTGTTCCCACTTCTGGGGTATACAGTCACTAGTTCATACTCATGGCCTGGGCTCCATCTTCAACCAAGCCAGCAGGGCCCATCAAGGTACCCTTGCCTGGTCTGGCTAGATTCTGGGCTCAGTCCCCTGGGCTCAGCCTGCCCATACTGACCTGTCCATGTTCCTGATGCTCTTCCTGCCAGACAGCCAGGCTCCCAGTCTTTGGCAGTTTTCCCTGAGCTCAGTTCTGCCTGCAGTGTGCTGTCTGTGATCCTACTGCTCTTCCAGGCACCCAGTCCTCCTTCTTCAAGCTCCAAGCATCAACTGACTAGCCTGCCACAGTTGCTTCCTTTTATACGGCCCTTCTGGCCCCTGATTGGATGCTTAAGCAGCCCCTCTGATGTGCTGTTCCCTTGCAGTCTCTTCTTTTTTCTGGGATGGGGTGAGGCAGGGCTGTGAGGCCTCCAGCAGGGAGCCTCTGGACCTAGTCCACCCTGTCACAGATATGCTGCAGTCTGTGCATTTACTTCAAAGGATCAAGGTTTTGGCACTGGATCTACTCTTTCATAAATCCTGATAACTTACTTTTAATGAATTCAGAATTATGTTTGGATGATTCCTTTCTCAAAAATCAAGTCAGATTCTAATAGCAATTTCTTAGATAGCACTTTATCTAGGAGCTCAATAAGAAGTTTGTTGATGATGCAGTCCTATATACTATCTACAGACTCACAATAGTCTGCTAATACATACAAAGTTGTATTCCCCTGCTACAGGCTAGGGCTGAAGGAGATGAGCTTGATTGTTAGCAGTGCTTAACACAGGTCAGGATCACAAGAAGGCTGAATGAGGAAATTGGGAAAGTATAATTATTCCCCCTTTATAAAGAGGCAGAACAATATTTAATTCCATATTTCAAAGTGATTATTAAATGATAATGGAAAAGTTTGGTGTGTATTTTATCTTTAGAGACTCAGAAAAAAGTAACTGCAATGAGAGATACTTGTATCCTATGTTGGGTGATTAGGGCTCCTGGATGGCTACAATCAAAATCCTCCAGGGGGCTAAATAATGGAATCCATTTATAGTCAAATGCACAGTCTCTCTGTCTCTGTCTCTGTCTCTTTCTCTCTTTCTCCCCTTATTATGCAGTGTTTCTCTTGATGCCATGAGGAATAAAAAACAGGGTATGTGACTGGAGTCAACTTTATTTAACAATTAATAGCTGACTGCTTACAAAGAAGCAAAAACTTATCTGTTTCTGTTTTTAACATAACTTCCCTACAATTCACAGAAAATACTTTTGCAGTAGCATCTAAGAGCACTGGTGATGGACGAAGCCACTGTAAGTGAGCTGTAGCTCATGAAAGCTTATGCTCAAATAAATTTGTTAGTTTCTAAGGTGCCACAAGTACTCCTTTTCTTTCTGCGAATACAGACTAACACGGCTGCTTCTCTGAAACAGAACAAAGACAGTTCAACCCCAAAAGAGTATACTATCTTACTATATGACAAGAGGCAACACATAGATAAAGACAGACAGAGTGGGGAGCATAAGGAAACAGTGTTGGTCAACATGATAGGCAGTGGTCTCAGCACCTAACTGCTGTCCAGGTTTTTCGGTAGGTTTAAAGAAGAGATTTAAGAATGGATTAAGAAGTAGGACAATGAGATGGCTTCATTGGTGATTACAGGGATTTCCTCACATGTACGGACAAAAGCTTTAAGATGCTTGGAAATGTACAAGTGGGCAATGAAGGATGGAATCACTGAAAAAGCAGAGGCAGGTGTATACCTCTTAATAGCACATGAGCGATAAACAGTTAGGGATAGACCATCAATGGCCTTGAAAGTGAAGACAAATAGCTTGTGTTTGACGTAATGAAGAAGAGGGAGCTAGTGAAGGGATGCAAAAAGAGGGCTGATATGGTCAAAGTGATGAGTTAGGAAAATGACTTTATTACCTTTACATTTCTTGTAATGTTACTCGATATCATTACAAGGTATTTCCTTATTAATATAATTTTGGAAACACCAGTTTTCCTGGTTTATGGCTTGACATTTGTTGCAAGTTGAATTAATTCATGTTAAAGTGTGTTGCATCCACAAATAATTTTTTGTTGATGTGAATCATCTGGCATTTTTAATGCATGTTATTAACCCTTTGTGACAGGGTGGACTAGGTCCAGAGTCTCCCTGCTGGAGGCCTTGCAGATCTGCCTCATCTCACCCCAGAAAAGAGCAGAAAAGTCCTCCAGGTGGCCTAGAGTGGCTGCAAGGGAAGCATCCAAGCAGAGGGACTGTTGGAGTGGAGAATCAGGGGACAGAAGGACCATATAAAAGGGAGCAGCAGAGGCAGAACAGTTGGTTGCTTCCTGGAGCTGGAAGAGCGAACAGTTGGCGGAGAGCATCAGGACCATGGACAGCTAATTTCAGGCAGGACTGAGCTCAGGAAGGTCTGCTTGCAGGACTGGGGGAACAAGAGGTGCTCCTGGCTGGCTACAAGAGCTAAGGCAGATAGCTGCTGACAGGAATGGGGGAAGTGAGGAAATAGCTTCTGGTTGGCTACTAGGACACAACTAAAATGAGTTAGGGGGAAGTGGCCCAGGGAAATACTGGCAGTTAAAGGGACATAGACCATGGCTACAACAAGAGGGTCCCTGGGCTGGGACCTGGAGTACTGGGTGGGCCCAGGTCTTCCCCTGCCCCACAAACAGCCATTGTGGAAGTGGCTGTGCCCTGGAAGAAGGGAATTTAGACAGGTTCAGGGAAGGGAATGTATGTGGACCTGTTACCACTCCTCCCCCCGGAATAGGGGTGAACTAAGACAGATCCAGCTGGAGGTCAGATGACTAAAGGACAGGTGAAAAGCCTCCAGAGATGAAGTCCTGGGGCTGCTGCTCCATCTCAGAGCAGGACCCTTTGCACATAAGCTGGCCAGTTAGGATACTGAGACAGGCCCTGTTGGCCAGACTGAGGACCAGATCCTGGGGAGATCTAAAGAGATGTTGCCAACAGAGGGGTACCATGATGGGCCTGGTTGTACTGTTTAAAGGACTGATCCTGGTGATGGTTGCAGGACATTTTGAATTTATATCTCAGAAGGGGTTTGTTTGTTCGCAACATGGCTGTGTGTGGCTGGAGGGCTGAGTCATCAAACACCCACCTGATAAGCACAGCAACTAACAGGGGGCACCATAAGCTGAGAAATTGAGAAAACTGCAGGCATGCATACACTCGGTCCTGGGATGCTCATGAGACGTGGATGCCACCCCATTACACCCTCTTTGAAAGCATAAGGAAACTAAGCCACTATATGCAGTTGCGCCAAAAGTGTTGCATAAAGAAGTCTGAGGAAGGTATCATAATGATGTAGAAATTGCAAGCTCCTGCTTCTGATCATAAAATTGTTCTCATTTATTCTAATTTTTTTCCACATTTGCCACCATGATATCTGAATACCTTGCCAAAACCAAAGTACAACATGTTTCTACCACCTATTGCTGATAATAATGGAAATGACTTGCTAATCTGCATAACTCAAAGCCAGAGTAGAACGGAAGACTATAACAGGTAGTTATTGGTTTGCTGTTTGTTTTAAGTAGGGTGAAATATTGTTGGCCCAAACTCTTTCTCTAGCCAAAATGGATTATTTGAATCAACAGACATTTTGTAAATTCATGTCTATTTCACCAAATTCTCTGGGAGGGTGGAGTGGGAGGACTTAAAAATTCTGTAAAAAGTCAAACATTTCATTTTGGCATTTTCAAACTGAAATGTCTCAATTTTTCAGCTTGAAATGACTTTCTGTTTTGAAATTACCTTCAATTATTTTTAGTTTAAAAAAATCTCAAAATGGAAATGAAATGGGGTGAGGTCTTTTGGGGGAAAACAATGTTATTAGAACAAAAACAATTATTTTAGAGTTTTGATTCACTGAAAATAATATATATTGTGTGTATGTCTGTGTGTGTGTGTGTGTCTGTTTTTGTGTGTGTGTATAAAGGGTTGACCTAAAACAAATCCTCTCCTTGAGTTTCCAGAACTGCCAATGAACAAAAAAATCAGTTATTTGCACAACTAAAATTTTGAGCATTTCAAGTTTAAACATTTAGAAACATTGTAAGTGGCATTTTTATGGACTTTTCATTGAGGCTATTTTGATTCAATTAGTTCACTTAAAATTAGTCACCATAACTCGTAAAGTCCTGTTTTGTTTACAAGCAGGGATATGACTGTGGAATTGGCTATATTAACCGTGATACAGAGTGGATTGTGATGCTGGCATTAAGTATGTTACTGAGAGGCACTAAAGAAACCTTAGATTTTTAGATATCTGACTGCATAGATTTGCTTGATATTCAACTCATAGGCTACAGAACCTCACCCACCCATTCCTGTAATAGTCCATAACCTCTGTCTGAGTGATCAAGTCCTCAAATAATAATTTAAAGATGTCAAGTTACAGAAAATCCAACATTTACACTAATTTAAACCTGCAAGTGACCTGTGCCCCCAATCCCATCATACCATCCCCTCCATAAATTTATCAAGCTCAGTCATAAAGCCAGTTAGGTTTTTTGCCCCCACTACTCCCCTTGGAAGGCAGTTCCAACTGTTTGTATCTCTTTTAATTTGAGGATTTTTTATGGTCCACATTTTAAAAACAATAAACAAACTATATCTGCCTGAGACTACTTGGGAAACACAGATTCACACACAAGATGTGTTCCACTTATAATGATTCCCTGTATCAGGTTATCTGGGGCCTTTGGATGTAAAAACATGAACCTATTTGTAGCAGGTCCATTAGCTAAGCGGCAGTACCATACTCATAAACTACTATAAATAGTCAAGCCACATTGATCTAGAGACATTACTGTGTTTGTACAGTTATACGTTCTTTTGTTCTCATAAGGGATGGGCTGAAACTTCACCGTCTAGTCTATATGAGCCAATCATGAACTTTTAAAAAAACAGTGTACCTTACTAAATAAATACACTAAGAAAGGATCCATCCGTCTTCTTCACACACCTCTCCTTCCTAATCCTGTATGCGCTTTCTCCTCCACTCTAAATACAGAAGACTGCTCCTCTTTTAACGTCTTCTAAAAACAATGCTTGTGTAGAGATCAAAGTCCTGTATTTAATTCCTCATATAGCTTTAAAATAACAAGAGTCTCTATCACTGTCTAATGCAAATTTTTAAGAAGGATGAAGGAACATGATTTGAAGTAACAGGAGCTATATGAATTTGTGAAGGAGCAGGGAAAATGCTGCCTGGCACTGCAGGGATTAAAGAAAACCTATGGGTTCAGCTAGCCATGCCCCACTATACCTGCAGCCAATCCCAGGCCTGGAGGCGGGAGAAAAGGAGGGAGCCTGGCTCAGTTGGGGGTTGACTGGTGAGGAGGCAGGAGCTTTCTGTTTGCCAGCCTGAAGGGATGGATCAGCGACCTGTCAGCCAGTGCAGCCATTGAAGGCAAGTAAGCCTTCCCCAGCTAAGGGGAGCCTGAAGTTAAGCCCCAACTGTGAGATAACTGAACTAGTGTGGCCATACCCCAGATTAAAGAGACTTTAATAGGAAGTAGCCCAGGGAAATGGGTCTTGATCCCCTGCTCCCCAGCAGAGAGGCAGACCCATCAACCACAGTTTAGGGGTCAAACTATACAGGGTTGTGGGGAGGATCCAGGTCCCATTCCAAACTCTCTGACTATTGACCTAGCCACTAGGCTGCCTGGCCATCGAAGGCTCTATCACGAGATTCTGGAATTGTGGCTTAAAACTTGAAAATCTATATACTGTTGTTCCTGTGCTCAAAAGGAGAGTTGTTCCCTCATTTTCTCTGCCCAGAAATTAAATCAGTTGCTGAGACATTCCTCTGCAAGTGATATGTGGAAGGTAGCGGTGATGGATTGTGCCACAAATAATCTGGGGCTCTTTCATTCACTTGCTGAAATCATTTCAACAAAGAGTCAGGAGAAACTTGCTGAAATGGAAACTAAAACATAATTTGAAAGAAGTCCATGGGCTGTACTGTAGGACAGAGTGTTATGGATAACATTTCTTTGGAACTCCTATAAGTAGATGCTCATGAAATACTGCTGAGCCCAGCTGAAAAAAATCCTCAAGGAAGACTGATGAGAAACATTCTCAGTAGCCAGATTTCATTAAAAGACACAGCAACTCATTCCTTCCTCAAGGGGGGAAGACAACGAAGTAATCTCTTTCCATCTAAATGAAAAGGTTGTGAAATTTGTATTAAAATGATACAGATTGAATTACATCTAAAACATTGTAAGGTAAACTTGAAGAGATCTGAGTATAAACACATTAATGAATATGTTTGACTCCCTGATACTCTAATTCTGTTTAATTTACTTTAAGTTATTTTACCGTGGTATGGTACTTCTAACTTAAGTGAGACATAAAACTACCATTAAACAAGCAGAAAAACAGCAAGAGGGCTTAACTCAATGAGAAAAATAAAGGATTAGACTCACATTATGTGACAGGGGTACCACCAACTTGTTACTACATTGCTCTATCTGGTGGCAGAGATTCTTGCTTCAATAAACAACCCTCATCATTGGGTGCCCAGTACTACAACTCTTACTCACATGAATAGTTCTATTGAGAACAAAGGGCCAGATCTTACCCCTATGCTATAATACTTGGGTGGAAAGCAGGTCTCTCTGCAGACTGCCCTGAGACTGGCAGACAGCCTTCTCTGGTCTAGAGTAAGTGAGGTTACTGCTACAGATGCATCTTACTCCACTTTCCATACAGAGAGGAAGGTGCAGCATCTCTGTTCCATGTGGGGAACAAAAGGGCAACCTATGTGCCAATGTAGTTAAAAGACTCAAACCCAACACTTGCTGAGTGACAATGTCCATTGCTGAAATACCAGGCTTATATAAATGGATTTTTCCGAGGTATACCAATTACTCATGTACTCTGGATAAGAGACATCTTGCATATATTAACCATTGGTGGGCTTGATTCCAAAGTCTGCACCCAGGTTTTAGCTTTTGAGGCTCTTTCTCCACTGAATCTTATGGAACAATAATTTGTTATGATGGTTAAACAATTCTTGTCTTCTTGAGAATCATGCCTGGCAACAATCCTTTTTTAGGCAGGACAGTGGGTAGAAGGGCCACAATGGAATCTAGCCCCAACACTTTAAATCAGTAGAAAAAGTAAAAATATTACTTGGTAGTTCCATCTAGTGCTGGTCAGAGGTGGATATTAGAAGCAAGCTTCCAAGTTGTCACCATATTGCTGCCACAGTAAGATTGAGATGATGGTAAGTATGAGTGATGATGATGGAATGTGCCATGTTCTGTCAGGAACTTGTGTTGGTTCTTAGTTTTTTCTGTTTGTTTTTAGTGAATTCAGTGCTTGTGAAAGGTAGTACATATTTCTCATTCAGTGCTTCATCTTCATGCCACTTTAAATAAATAACAAATCAGTCCAGTATAATGTTTTTGGTCTTTGTGGGCATTTACACCTGTGCCAATTTCAGACTGGAAGCATTTTACACTGACTTCGCACAGGCGTAAGTGACCACACAAGGCAGTACAAACATCAGGTTGTCCTTTCTTCCTCCCCTTTGCAAATCATATTAATCTCTTGTGTTGCTATTGCTATTGGTCTTTTCTTCATTATCTTTTTCATTGGATTTTGTTTCTCTTCTCCCCTACCATTAAATGCCACTGACGCTGAGCTAATTGAAAGCTGGTTGTTTCATTGTACATGGGTTTTTTTGAACTCAGCAGATAACTCAGACTTGGCTTCCATCAACCTGTATCCCAAGAGAAAACCTTGAAGCCAAATATCAGGAGAAAAGTGTCAGTGCTATTTAGCAGTTTCCACCTCTAGGATCCAAAAGTGGTTTGTAAAGGTACAACTGACTCTGAGGAGGGGAAATTCCATTATGGAAAATGATTTTTCATAAAAAGAATGGAAACATGGTGGAGCTTATTCTGTTCTCACCTAAATTATTTGTGTACCAGGGTAACTCCATTGACTTTAGTGGAGTTACTCCAGATTTACACCAGTAAATCTAAAATCTGAAAACTAAATCAGTTTAGATCTCAAATTGTTACTGTGAAAGGGAAGAAAGAAAATTAAGGGTGATTATTGGAAGAATGTTCCAGTGGTTAATACACTAGCCTGGGACTTCAAAAACCCACATTCAATTCTCAGCTGTGCGACAGATTTCCTGTGTGAACTTGGTCAAGGGCCTTAGTGTCTGTATCTCAGTTCCCCATCTATAAATGAGGGATAATAGTATTTCCCTACCTCACAGGAGAGAAATACATTAAAAGATTGTGGGGCACTCAGATATGATGCTAATGGGAACAATATAGATACCTAAAATAGCTAATTGCAATTCTTTGAGAGTTGCCTGTGTATAGTCATGCTTGTGGGCTGCGTCTCCTCGTACCATTAAGCTATGGGAATCTTGTAGACAAGGAGTTTCCATGGGGATTATCCAAGAAGCACCAAGCATATGAGGTTATAAGATTGGTCAGATCCACAACTGACTCAGGTCTGTTCTCTAAACCCTCGGTCTCATGAGAGTAAAACTCCAAGAAGAGGGGAAAGTAGGCAGGAAGTGTGAATTCTCCAGAAAATGCAATGAAGTTAATTCTAGTTATATATTTGGTCCATAGTTTTTAAGCTCAAAACTTAGTACTGGTATATTAAAATTAAAAAGTAGGGCATTTTTTAAAAAATAACACTGAACAAATAAAAAAGGGTGTTCATGATTTTCATGTTTTTAAATTTCAATATAAATAGTTTCTTAGGGGTGTGAAGTCCTATATTGCATTTTTTAAATTCCTGTATGCTTAAATATACACAATATGTGGTAGTCCCTTGGTTTCAATGGAATGACTAACAAGCTCCAGTTCAGAAAAACACTTAAGTACATGCTTAAATCCATCCCTCTTTTGGACAGCACTTAAGTACATTCTTAAGTACTTTCTTGAGTAGCGATCTCTTCCTGAACTGGGGCCACAGTGCAAAAAATTAAGCACGTACTTGCAAGGTTCAGGCGTTAGGCCTCAAGACTGTAGCAAGGTCCATGTAGACATCCTCCACCCCCAAACCCATTCGAAACCACACTGACTTCAAAGTGGAGGTGTAAAAGTCAGCCTGGGAACCAATGGCCAGGGCAGTCCTAGTGAGTAATGTAACAAGTAAAATAAAATAGTATACATGGCAAAAGGCAAATTACATCTTCTCTATACTTTCAATTTTAACTATTCGGAACAAATATTATTATATTATCTATTATTATCTATATCTCTAAATATTATCTATATTATTAGGAACAAAGATAATAATACACATTTGGATACAGTATATATCAATCTTAGCAGAATGACTTTGGAGTTCTAATTTGTCTAATTTGTTTTAATTGACTAATTTGAGTCTAATCAACATTGCTAGCTAATTTAAGGGCCTGAGGAAATGCACTTCATAAACCTGGAACCCGTTATGGCAACTGTAAGTTAATAACAAAGTTTGACATTTATATTAACAAAAGAAAAACTCGTGTTCAGCTGTAATTTATAGCTTCATCATGGTTGCAAGCTGTCATCTTGCAAAGTCCTTCTGTCATAGGGTCTAAAATAATGTGCAGTGATGCATATTTGTGCAATGAAATTTTTAAAAGAGTATTGACTTTTTAAGAGTATGCACAATGAATATTAAACAAGCCTTTGATGTTCCTACAGCTGTGGCCCAGAATTAGCGCTTCATTTTTCTTCATTTATGTAGATTTCCCAAGCACTGTCTTTATTTTCCTGTTGCAGAGACTGAATTAGTGCAATTCCCAGGACATTGCCACTAATTGCCATCCACTCCCGCCATCAACTCACCCCATGCTGTACAGCCCAGCAACATGTAGTTAGATTATATGGTCATGGTAACTATGTATACTTTCCTATCTGTTTTTTTTTCTGCAGGTGTCCCTTTTCAATTGAATGTTTCCTCATCCTGAAGAGTAATTTGCAGGATATGAATGGGCCTAAAGAGACCTGCATATCATAACATTCACCAAACTTTGTCATGGTGTATTGCATTCATCATAATTCAGTCAGATATTATTGATTCCTGAGGTAGTAGTCTTCATGTCACAACATCATGACATTGCCTCGTGATATAACAACCTAAGGACCTGATGTTTTGGTTTAAATGTTAGGATGTCATGGTGGATGAATTATCCTTCCAAGCAAACAATTTAAGGTAGCTCTCCTAAAATCTAAAAGATGCAGCATGATAGTTTTAGGGGCTGCTGATTTGAAACAAGGATTGGAACAGGTCTTTAAAAAGTAACTTAAACTGAGTTAAAGCAAATTGGAATTGAGGACTCGATCTCCAAAGAGAGGTGAACACATAGCAGCCATTTAAAGTGCATAAATCCAAAATTTAGATCCTCAAAACCCCTCCTCAGCAACTTACTAATTCTGTAGGCACATAAATTCCCATGGCACTTAAGTTTATGCTAGTAAATTGCCATTGGCATCTACATTTCTGCCAGGGAGCCTGTGCAAAGCTGCCTCGGTCTTGATGCCCTGCTCCAAGCTCACCCCAGTGGGATTCGCAGCTAGGCATTTCCCCACGTATCTTGTGGGACCCAATCTGATGGGTGTGCTCAGATATGGGGTCAGGATCCACAGAAAACAGAGAAGAAGGTGGTGATCCTTTACTCCAGGGGTCTCAAACTCAATTTACCTTAGGGCCAGTGCCAGTCTTCAAATCCTCCCAGTGAGCCAATAATGTCACTCTGCCTGGTGACTAGTGATGCTGCCTCCATGGCTTACTCTGCCCGGCGACTAGTGATGATACAGTGTCCCTCTCCCTCAGCCAATGGAAGCTGCGAGGGGCAGCGCCTGCAGCAGACAGAGCCTGCAGCGAGGCTGCGTGGGTCTCTCCTGCCTGCTCCCCTCCTGCCCCGCCCTCTACTGGCAGCCCAAGGGCCAGATGAAAGAACTTTTTAAAAAGTTGCCGTGGGCCGCACTGGGGAGGTTCTTGGGCCGCAGATGGCCCAGGAACCAGGACTTTGAGACCCCTGCTTCACCCAATAGTCCACTCGTTAGGGCACTCTCTGGGAGGGTAGGAGACCTGGATTTAAATCCCTGCTCCATAACAAGCAGAGTGGGGATTTGAACCTGGTGCTCTCACATCTCACACGAGGGCTCAAGCTATTGGGTACAATTCCCCCCGACATGTCGGGTTTTTTTTGTTTTTTAATGAAAAAGTGAGGCACGTAACTCCAGAAGCAGCTTCACCACTGTGGAGCCCAACTGGAGGGAAACATCTCCTGTTAGGCGTTTAACTCCCTTTGAGGGGAAAGTCTAGGGCTTCAACTCTCCCCTTAGCATTTTCTTATTCATAGATTCATAGATACTAAGGTCAGAAGGGACCATTCTGATCATCTAGTCCGACCTCCTGCACAGCGCAGGCCACAGAATCTCACCCACCCACTCCTATGAAAAACCTCACCTATGTCTGAGCTATTGAAGTCCTTAAATCATGGTTTAAAGACTTCAAGGAGCAGCATTGGCTGATTTAGGCAGCTCCCCTGCTTTGCTTGCTGGCTTTTGTGATCCCATTCTTAAGTGCCTAGCTCTTTCTGTGCATTGTACAGGGAAGCTTGGATACCTAACTCAGGGGCTGTGGATTCCACTCAGTAGCAGGGCAATTAAAAGTTATGGGTTGCAATGTGGAGTCTAAGAACCCTTTCTGTATCTAGCCCTGCATAACCAGACCACTTAGAATTCTTTGAAAATCTTAGCCTTTATGTTTCAATGGAAAAAAACTGACAAGAGTTAAATTTGGGGTTTGATAAAAGAAACCACAGAAGGAATGACCAGGAGATTGGAACCACAATAGAAAAAATACATCAAATTTTGATAAATCTTTATAGTTTCCCTATAGTTTGTTAACACTGTCAAAGTATTAAACTAGGATATATATTTTTACTGTTTTTCTTTAGGCATCCTGATACATACATACATACTATATACATTCTCTCATAGGGCAAAGCACCACAGAGTCACATCACCTTGTGAATTCTACTTTTTCTGAATTTAGGAATCAGCACACCATTACTGACCCTATACAAAAATACCAGAAGCTGAAGTTATCATACTTTTCTAATATAATCCATTTTTTGTTCAAGTCTTCTGGATGAGTGACACTAAGTAGGTACTGCTGAACAACTCTCAAAACTACAGCAAAAACTACATTTCCACAAAGGACAGGATCAATAGAGCAAGTGTCCCCTGGGATGTGCTAAGAAATGTAGTGACAGAGTGTACAGTTATTACAACTGGTGTGTCTTTCTATGCTTTAGCAACACCGTCTACCAGAAGATCTACAGGAAAGGTAGTCTGACTTTGAAAATCTGGTTGTTTACTGAAATAGCAGGATTTTTTTTTAAATCTTCTATTTAGTTTGTGTAGTTTTTCACCTGAAGAAGTGGCCAGAAGTTCTACCCAAACTAGAAAATCATCATAGATCCATGGAGGCCCCACACTAAGTCCCACCTTTCCACAAGCTTCTCTGCTATCCCCTACCCTCCTTGTCAGCTGCTCCCTCCAAGCTCTACAGCCCACGTGAGGACCTGATCCAAAGTCCAGTGAAGTTGATGGAAAGACTCAATTGACTTCAGTGGGTATTGGATCAAGCTCTACAGACCCAGCCCTGTGAGGTACTGAGCATGCACAGCTACCAATGAAATCAGTCCTTCTGAGGATTGCATCCTACCTTACCTTCCAGAGTTCGGTGGGGAAAAAAAAACCCAAAACAGTGTCGCCACTTCCAAAGCCATAGATCGTGAACCCTTATGGAGCGGCTTTCCATCTAAAAGTCAATGAATTAGTCCAGATTTACACTGGTGTAATGGGAGGCAGAATTAAGCCCAATACACATATAGGTCTTTGGGAAATGTGCACATATGTATGTAAAGTCAGTGCATGCTTTAAAAATGTCATTGATATATCATAAGCTAGACTGTAAGGCTCTGGGTAATGGGTTGTAATTTATTATATGTTTGTAATAGGTGGCAAAACTTTTTCATCCAAATCCTTTTGGATTAAAGATGGTTTTTGACCCAAAATGTTTCATTTTAGCTGACAGCTTCCAGTCTTCCAACAAACAAAATGCAAACCAAAACCTTTTCACTATTATTTGTCCAATTTAAAAAAATCATTTTTGGTTTTTAATAAGGGCAAAATTTTTTTTTACCCAAACCAAAAATTAGTTCTGACATTTTACTATAAGTTTTCAATTATAGTTTTTAATTGAAAAAAAAATTAATTAGACATTTGAAAAAACATTTTCTAAAAAGTTCCCTCAGAAAAAAGTAACTGGCACTTTTATATCATCTCAGTGCCTATCATACTAGACCCTAAATGCAGTTATAAATGCAGTTAAATAAAAATAACAGCAACTGTAGGAAAGAAATTATGTCAATTAATGCAAATATTAGAAAAGCATAAATCAAATGAAACTGTTTGGCTCAGCAGAACATTTCACATGGTAAGAAGCCCTTGAATATTTTTATAAAGTCATTAATATCACATGATCTTTCACAGCCCAGCCTCCTGCTGTGGACAGCCATCTTGTTGAAAAGTTATGTCTAGAGCTGGTTGGAAAACAGGAAAAAATGGTAACGTTTGTTAATTTTTTAAAGAACATTCAAAATTTGATATTTGGACTGAAGTTTTCATCAAAATTTGGATTAATTTTAACCAACACTAGTTATGCTATTTGTGACATTGTGGCAGGAGAACTTTTTGGAAGGAAAAGTTTTGGTTTTTTGGTTTTTTTTCAATCTCTAACTTGCTTGAATATTAAAAGGACACTTTCAACTTAACAACTATTCAATTTTAAGAAGTAGTTTTAGGTATTCCAGCTGCCTCCCAGTTCTCTTGCCAATTCCTACAGTTTTACAGTTACATTTTCCTATTATTTCAACCATTATTTTGTCTCTGTTATTGTGGGGAAAATATGCACAAATGAGATTTGGGATCCTGAGTACCTGAAGGTATTTAAAGGTATTTAGTTACCTAAAGGTGCTTTTGAAAGTCTCATTAGTTGCCTATCTTCATCTTTAGTGCCTAAAAAACTTTTAAAAATCTGGCCCTACATCACTGTTGTAAGTGGGATTTAGGACCTTAAGTCACTTCGAGAATCTCTACTCTGGAGCTGGAACATGTAACTTGATGACCTAGTGTCTCTAGAGGATCTTGCAGTATCACCAGAGGGCTAAAAAGGGAAGTAGCAATAACCTAGTTTTCTGGTCTAGCGACAGCTTTAAGGTTTTATGTCCTTTAGCTCATGCCAAAATAACATTAAAAGAATTTATAAACAGACAATAGGCACAGAACATTTTGAATAATGCCAATAATAAATCCAAGAGGAATGTTATAATTAGTCTCACATGTACCTGAGTTAGAAGGAAAGAAAAACCCAACTTTTATGCAAGTCAAACAGGGCAAATTCCTGATTCATCACCCCCACCCCTTTTATTCTTTTTAGGTAAGTTTAAAGCAGAAAAAGACAAAGCAAAAGGCTACATGGCTGTGCCATGGGTGTGTCTTTCCATTAAAGCTGCACAATACTATGACAAAACACACCCACGCACACACACACCCATACACAGTTATTTATGCATGTTGCATAATGATTTTTGTCTTATGCATTCCAATCAGACCCTGTTTTCAGCAGCTCTTATTTTAAAGAATATCTGAGTGAGAAGATTTGTTTACGTTCGAGACATGGTATATGTTAAGTGATGACCCTTCTTTTCCTCAAAACATGCATATACCTGGTGCAAAGCAGAGCTGGAAGCACCATTTGCACTTCACTGTGGTGGTTCTCACCTATGGTAAGATGGGCTTTGCAGGATATACTAAAAGTGTGCGTTCTCCATTTCCATTCTTTTTACCCAGGATCTTTAAATAAGGTTTTAAACTGCTCTTGTGCATTGTTTATCCATCTGCCCTCAGATGATACTAGAGCTGTTTTAGGATTGCAAATCAAAACAAGTATTTTTAATGTATTCAATTTTAAATAAAAGGGCCTGGATCCCTGATATAGAGACTCCTGGAATTCCACTAGAGCCTTCCTTTTGCTAATGATTTTACAGGGCAAGTGTTCAGATACTATGGTGTTGAGCATCAATATAAACACTTGAGTGGTCCCACTCATTTTGCTGGATTGGAGCTTCTGATTTTTAAATCATTTTTAATTAGGTTAGAAACTGAATTTACAATGTTTTAATCACTGGCCAGTATCACAAATGGCATTGCCAGTATCACAAATGGCATTGCAGTTGAAAAAGAAAACTGCATGTAGCTGCAGGATCAGAAATCCACCTGCAAATCAAATATACATGTGACAGTTTATTTATACCGAACTTGATTCAAATAAAAAAAATGTGGACCCTCCAAAAAGTTCAGGTCACTTTTGTTGCATTCATTATTTTCATGCCTTTGTGTGGGTCAGGACAAACTCTTAATAAAAGCTTACCAGTCTGCCAAAATTAGGAAATAGAAAGTTTGTGAGGAAAAGCTAAAGTGACAAGATTTCTTGACTAACGAGGTCTGCATACAAATCTGATCTTTTATGACTCCAACATGGAAAACTTTGGAGATTTGTCAATCCTTATGTTTCTCAGATGCCTTATTCTTCAAAACTGGTAGGTTAAACACATATGTCCTCATCCTTCCCAATAACAGATTATTTCTAGAGTTTGTCAGAAAAGTTCTGACAGAACATTTTTTTTAACTGGAATTTGCTGGTTTGTCTAAATCAAATCTTTTGTGGGAATGGTTCAGTTTGGACAAACTTCCAGTGGACCCCAAGTAAGGTTCTGACAGAAACCTGCTTCCCAGGTAGGATTCCATCAGAAACTTGTCTGGCTTCATACCAGTTCACCTGCTTGTTCTTTAGCAGTTTGCTGGGTCAGGAACCTCAGAGCTTGGGAGCTGGCACTTCCAGGTCTTCCAGGCTTCTGACTCCCTTTCAGTCTACCAGAAAGGCAACAGGGAACCTGCGGGTTCCAGGCTTCCTGCATCCTTTTCAGCCTGCCAGGTGGGCTGCCATGAAGCCAGGGACCACGGAAGTCATGGCAGCTGCTGGCTTAAATTTACATATTCTTAACAGTTTCATTGATCCCCACCACTGATTCACAGTGGGAAAATAACCAGATTCCTGTTAACTGGACAACACATGAAGTACTGTAAGGGTTCAGTTCCACAAACATTTTCAACTTTGCTTTTTTTGTCCCAAATTGGAATGGGATTTTTTTTTAAATCTCAAAAATGTCTCCAGGATGGGAAACGTTTCATGCCCAGCTCTAGTTATTTCTACTGTGTGGAGTGGAAACATCCCAAGTTTCAACTCATGGAGCATTCCTGGAATTCATTCATTGGGATATAGGTTTTTCCTCCCTTCACTGCCATACAAGAGGATGAAGATTCAGCACTCTACATGTGCACATCTCAGGAGCTCTACCAGAAGTAGATAAGCCACCAGTGCAGAAGTATCTTTTGCATGTGGAGTGTTTCCAATTCCCCTGAATGCTTGCTGTCCCTGGAACTACCCCACAACAGGAAGGCATTTGAAGAATATAGTGTGAAGCTGCACATATTACTGAGGCCTCAGCTAGAGGTTTTGCATACCTTAGTCCCCACTTATCATGTACACTGGAAGTTGAGCCCAGAATGGATGTCTATATTTTATAATTCCTTAAACATATTAATCCATCAAAAAAACCTCAGAACAATTGTGCCCAAATTCCACTCTCACCCTGATGTAAATATAAAATAATTTCATTCATGCTAGTTGACTTATTCCATATTAATGCTAATGAAAGTAAGAGTAGAATTTGGCCCTATATTTTGAACAAGGATGTAGGAAATAGAAATTGCTGGATCAAAAGTGTGGGCCATTTAGTCCAGTATCCTATTCTGACATTGGCCAGAGGGAAGGTGAAAGAACCACCCAAAATGGACACGTATGGAATGAACCTGCCCACAGGGGAAGTTTCTTCCTCATCCCCTCCAACATTCCCATTTTTATTATCCTATCCAACGTCACTGTGAATATTCTCATTACCCATATGTGTCCAATTAAAAAAAATCTTCCTACAGTCCAGGCCTCAATGATATGTTAGTAAATTCCACAGGCTAACTGTGCAGTATGTGAAAAAGTGTCTCCTTCCATCAGTGTTCAGTTTGCTACCTTTTATTGAATGAGCTCTTTTATTATGGTTAAGGATAAATAAAAGCACCCAATTGATTTTTCTCTATATCATTCATTGTATATACCTTTATTTTGTTCCCTATTGTTCTTAATTATTTGTTTTACTGTAGCATTTACACCTCTACCAGTGTCAGGCTCCATTGTGTAAGATGCTGTGAAAACATATAAGAGACAGTCTCTGAAGAAGTTATGACCAACTATGGAAGACAACCAAAGGGTCAGAAAAAAAGGAGGATTCTTTATCCTCTTTTTACATTTGAGCAACTGAAGTACAGAGAGATTAAAATAAATTGATCAAGATCATGCAGAAAGTCTGTGGCACAGCCAGCAGTTGAACCCAGATTTC
Source organism: Dermochelys coriacea (assembly GCF_009764565.3). Classification (NCBI taxonomy): domain Eukaryota; kingdom Metazoa; phylum Chordata; order Testudines; family Dermochelyidae; genus Dermochelys; species Dermochelys coriacea. Next base: position 51,456,495 of record NC_050069.1, read on the forward strand.
CTGATTCCACAAGACTATTCTTCCATGATTATTCATCTCCTCTGTAAACAATCCAATCTGTTCAATTTATCCTCATATGGAAGTTTTCCCATGCTTGTAATCATTTTCTAATGATCATTGCCTGCCTTTGAGCCCTCTCTATTTCTTCTCTCATTTAGTATATTCTGCACTCTTAAGTTAAGTAGTCAATAAGTGCAATAATTACAATGACCTGTTTTGTGCAAACACCTGGAATGTTTTACACATGTAAATCAGTTGCATGTTTGTGGGTAGTTCACATTCTGACCCCTTTTCAATGCCTTGGTAGCAATGGGTGAGCAAATATATATAAGCTTCAAATGATTCATAAAAGAAAGACAGGAGAAAAGTAATGAAAAACATTATTGAATCACTCATTCGTTCTAAATTTTAGTCATGTTTAATCAGCAACACACATTGAAAACAAATACTTCAGATCTCCTTTGGGGATGATAGTAGCCTTGTTATTGGACAGGAATATTTATTGAATAATGTAAAATTGACCAATTTGTATTATTGTAGTGATGTAAAGATACTTATGACCTACATTTAAAAATCATAACCAGCACAAGTAAGATCAGAAAATACATGTATTTTTACAACAGTCATTTTTCTTTCAATATCCCTTTGTTTAACATTGATGCCTATAACATTAGTTTTATATATTTCATTCAGTGCTGCTGTTTAGTCCTGTTGATGCCTAATTAGTGTGGGTATTGCATAACTGACATCACATAGTAACAATACTCAACAGCACATTAATGTGGCAGTCCAAGTCTAAAACTGAAAGTGTTTCATCATGTATTAGTGTTTTGCTATTTCGAACTGAACAATTCAGAGAGTTAATTGAAAAAATGAACACACATCTGGAAAATGAATAGTGAAATCCTGGCAACAGACTTCCCATTAAAATTACAGCAGCAAAGCAGCAAAATGCTGCCTGTATTTTGAAAAGCTGTCGAGTGATCCCACAGGGCAGGAGGTGTTTTTTGAAAATCAGTGTGTTCCTTCAGCCTATGTTCATACGAAAAACAAAGAATCAATCCATGAAGTTGAGGATTTTGGTTTACAGGGATTTGTAATAACCATTCTTCAGTTCTAGTTCATGTGGCTTTGAGTTTTGCTTTGCATTTGTGGACTTGTTTGAACTCAGAATTTGCTGTCAGCCAAACCCACCAAATTATGCCTTTTTGTGCATGTTAAAACCATTACATTATTTCATGTTCACTCTGAACTAGTTCCAGATTTACTAACAGGTTTTCAATTCTCTGTGAACATGACCTGAGTGTTGGGTTGTATTAGAATTTTTATGAACCAACTTGATTCATAACTAATGCTGAGATTTTCAAAAGTGACTAGTAAATATCGGGCACCTCAGTTAGTGGGGGTACAAACTAAGACACCTTAAAGCGGTCTGATTTTTCTGAAGTGTTGAGCACACATTATCTGAAAATCATATCCCTTTAATATGTCTCAAGATGGGCACCCATAAATGGAGGCACTCAATTCTTTTGAAAATTCATAGGCAAACATGTTTGTGGGTTGGACATCTAGAAAGTATCAGATACCAAAGTTAGCAGAACATTGATGTGAGTGAAATCTTTTTATATATGTCAAGCAGATGTCCATTATTTAGTGGGCAGTCTTCAAAAAGTCTCCCTTAGTCAATAAAAGCTTGATCATATTTAAAAGATTAGTGGACAACGACTCTGATCTTGCTTCTACTGAACTTAATTGCAAAATTCCCCTTGACTCCTGTGGTGCAGTATTGGGCATCTTGAATATAATACTACCACTGCCACTGAACGTTATAACAAATTCCTTTTAACTTAACAGAAGAAGAATCTGGTCCATTGCCAAGAAATAAGAAGACTACAGAAAGCAAGGAGAAGGAAGCAGCAACAACTCAAAATTCTCCTTCAACAAGAGTTACTCTATATAGATCTCTGTAAGTGAAGCTGGGGGAAGAAAAGGCAGCCAACTCTAGATTTGGACACTAAAGAATAGCATGTAGAACACAAAAAGAAAAGGAGTACTTGTGGCACCTTAGAGACTAACACATTTATTTGAGCATAAGCTTTTGTGAGCTACATCTCACTTCATCGGATGCATTTGGTGGAAAATACAGAGGGGAGATTGATATACATACACAGAGAACATGAAACAATGGGTTTTATCATACACACTGTAAGGAGAGTGATCACTTAAGATAAGCCATCACCAGCAGCGGGGGGGGAGGGAGGAAAACCTTTCATGGTGACAAGCAAGGTAGGCTATTTCCATCAGTTAACAAGAACATCTGAGGAACAGTGCGGGGTGGGGTGGGGGGGGAGAAATAACATGGGGAAATAGTTTTACTTTGTGTAATGACTCATCCATTCCCAGTCTCTATTCAAGCCTAAGTTAATTGTATCCAGTTTGCAAATTAATTCCAATTCAGCAGTCTCTCGTTGGAGTCTGTTTCTGAAATTTTTTTGTTGAAGGATAGCCACCCTCGGGTCTGTAATCGAGTGACCAGAGAGATTGAAGTGTTCTCCAATTGGTTTTTGAATGTTATAATTCTTGATGTCTGATTTGTGTCCATTTATTCTTTTACGTAGAGACTGTCCAGTTTGACCAATGTACATGGCAGAGGGGCATTGCTGGCACATGATGGCATATATCACATTGGTATATGCACAGGTGAACGAGCTTTTGATAGTGTGGCTGATGTGATTAGGCCCTATGATGGTGTCCCCTGAATAGATATGTGGGCAGAGTTGGCAACGGGCTTTGTTGCAAGGATAGGTTCCTGGGTTAGTGGTTCTGTTGTGTGGTGTGTGGTTGCTGGTGAGTATTTGCTTCAGATTGGGGGGCTGTCTGTAAGCAAGGACTGGCCTGTCTCCCAAGATCTGTGAGAGTGATGGGTCGTACTTCGGGATGGGTTGTAGATCCTTGATGATGCGTTGGAGAGGCTTTAGTTGGGGGCTGAAGGTGATGGCTAGTGGCGTTCTGTTATTTTCTTTGTTGGGCCTGTCCTGTAGTAGCTGACTTCTGGGTATTCTTCTGGCTCTCTCAATCTGTTTCTTCACTTCAGCAGGTGGGTATTGTAGTTGTAGGAATGCATGATAGAGATCTTGTAGGTGTTTGTCTCTGTCTGAGGGGTTGGAGCAAATGCGGTTATTTTTGCACTACATTTATGACATCTTCATCATCTGGACCCATGGAAAAGAAGCCCTTGAGGAATTCCACCATGATTTCAACAATTTCCGTCCCACCATCAACCTCAGCCTGGACCAGTCCATACAAGAGATCCACTTCCTAGACACTACGGTGCTAACAAGCGATGGTCACATAAACACCACCCTGTATCGGAAACCTACTGATCGCTATTCCTACTACATGCCTCTAGCTTTTATCCAGATCATACCACACGATCCATTGTCTACAGCCAAGCTCTACAATATAACCGCATTTGCTCCAACCCCTCAGACAGAGACAAACACCTACAAGATCTCTATCATGCATTCCTACAACTACAATACCCACCTGCTGAAGTGAAGAAACAGATTGACAGAGTCAGAAGAATACCCATAAATCACCTACTACAGGACAGGCCCAACAAAGAAAATAACAGAACGCCACTAGCCATCACCTTCAGCCCCCAACTAAAGCCTCTCCAACGCATCATCAAGGATCTACAACCCATCCCAAAGTACGACCCATCACTCTCACAGATCTTGGGAGACAGGCCAGTCCTTGCTTACAGACAGCCCCCCAATCTGAAGCAAATACTCACCAGCAACCACACACCTCACAACAGAACCACTAACCCAGGAACCTATCCTTGCAACAAAGCCCGTTGCCAACTCTGCCCACATATCTATTCAGGGGACACCATCATAGGGCCTAATCACATCAGCCACACTATCAGAAGCTCGTTCACCTGCACATATACCAATGTGATATATGCCATCATGTGCCAGCAATGCCCCTCTGCCATGTACATTGGTCAAACTGGACAGTCTCTACGTAAAAGAATAAATGGACACAAATCAGACGTCAAGAATTATAACATTCAAAAACCAATTGGAGAACACTATAATCTCTCTGGTCACTCGATTACAGACCTGAGGGTGGCTATTCTTCAACAAAAAAATTTCAAAAACAGACTCCAACGAGAGACTGCTGAATTGGAATTAATTTGCAAACTGGATACAATTAACTTAGGCTTGCATAGAGACTGGGAATGGATGAGTCATTACACAAAGTAAAACTATTTCCCCATGGTATTTCTCCCCCCCACCCTACCCCGCACTGTTCCTCAGATGTTCTTGTTAACTGCTGGAAATAGCCTACCTTGCTTGTCACCATGAAAGGTTTTCCTCCCTCCCCCCCTGCTGCTGGTGATGGCTCATCTTAAGTGATCACTCTCCTTACAGTGTGTATGATAAAACCCATTGTTTCATGTTCTCTGTGTGTGTATATCAATCTCCCCTCTGTATTTTCCACCAAATGCATCCGATGAAGTGAGCTGTAGCTCACAAAAGCTTATGGTCAAATAAATTTGTTAGTCTCTAAGGTGCCACAAGTACTCCTTTTCTTTTTGCGAATACAGACTAACACAGCTGCTACTCTGAAACCTGTCATGTAGAACACATACACACACAAATATTAAACTATAGATTAAAAGAGAATTTTAAAAATAACCAAATTCGGTGTCAGTATAGCTGGGTAAATCAACAAAAGTACGTAAAATGAATAGTGTACAGATTCATAAGCCAAATCTTGCATTAAGGAAAATGCTTAGATATTATGATAAGCAGAAAGAGACAGACCATTTCACCAGCTGTAAACAGTAGTAAGAGAAAAAATAAATAATCTGCTTCCTCAAGAAAGTGGGTGATTTAGAAAATAGATCACAGAAGAATAATCTCAACTGGGTAGGACTCCTGGAAGATTTTGAAAAAAAGCGAAATAAAAGCTTGTTTTGAAAACCTACTGACAGCTCTTTTCCAAGAGAAAATAAAGGGCAATACAGTGAGAGAGCTCACCGTATGCCTCCTCCAGGCCTACCTCATGGCACTTTGCCGAGGACTTTGATGTTTAGATGCCTGACATAGAGAGAGAAAGAGAGGGGGGTGAGGACATATTCTGGCTGGCTAGAAAGCAACTAGATCTGCATTATAATTCAGCTACAGCATCCTTCTTCCCTGATTACACTTTAGGCATATCAAGGAAAAAAGAATTTATGGAAGTAAACAAAACAATATGATATGGGAATATAACATGAAGTCTATGGGGTTTCCATCAAAAATTGGGATTGAATTAGGTATAAAAGAAAAATATTTACCTGTCCTGAGGAAGGAAAACTTTGTTCAAAACCTCAGGAGCAAAAAAACATTTTGATTATTCCATATTGCTTCCCTGTTCCCTTCTGACTATAGAAACAGTCAACCCCAAATAGGAAAAAAGCTGCCTATAATTATCTAAGTGTCATTTATGTAGCTTAAACTGTGCAATACAATAATGAAGATACCATCCCTGCCACAAGGAGCTTAGTATTCAAGAAACAAAGATCAAACAGAAACACACTGGACAATTCTGAGGTCAGAAATAAAGCAAAACAGTCTGGATTCTCTGGTCCAGCTGCACTGGGCTAAGCATGGGAGTAGAAGTCAAAGTTAAGGTGACTTTCTGTCCTCTCTGTGAGTCCCTGATTCTGGGCCCAGCCAGAAGGTGGTTTGGCTTATGGGAAAACCAAAAGGACCGTCAGGGCTGCTCTAAGCTGAACCTAAATATCTACGGCTCTGTGATGGGGTGTAATCCCCACACTGTCTGAGAGGGTAAATTAGGGCCAATTAACTGCCCAGCCTACACCTACAGGAGGAATCATAGAATCATAGAATATCAGGGTTGGAAGGAACCTCAGGAGGTCATCTAGTCCAACCCCCTGCTCAAAGCAGGACCAATCCCCAACTAAATCATCCCAACCAGGGCTTTGTCAAGCCTGATCTTAAAAACTTCAAAGGAAGGAGATTCCACCACCTCCCTAGGTAACGCATTCCAGTGCTTCACCACCCTCCTAGTAAAAAAGTTTTTCCTAATATCCAACCTAAACCTCCCCCACTGCAACTTGAGACCATTACTCCTCATTCTGTCATCTGCTACCACGGAGAACAGTCTAGATCCATCCTCTTTGGAACCCCCTTTCAGGTAGTTGAAAGCAGCTATCAAATCCCCCCTCATTCTTCTCTTTTGCAGACTAAACAATCCAAGTTCCCTCAGCCTCTCCTCATAAATCATGTTTTCCAGTCGCCTAATCATTTTTTGTTGAATGGGAACAGGGATTGATTCATTAGACACAAGGCTCAACTGGGCAGGGACAGGTGGGGCCTATATAAGTCAGGAAACTGGCTGGTTGGGAAGCCAGGAAAAGAGTTGTTGGTCACTTCTGACTATACACCATCATGGGACTCCACCTATGTAGATAAAATCCTCCGGAAACCATGGAGCAGAGAGACCATATTGGTCCAAGAATCTAGGCCAAAATGCTTTTTTGAAAAAAAAAATTGTGGGGGAGGGTAAAAGAGCAGAGCTAAGAGAGATGGCAAATTGAAGTAGGTTAGCACGTATGGGCCTATAATGCGTCAGTTTATCTAAATTCACAGGGAAAAATCATTAAATATAATAAGGAAAAGCAACTCAGAAGTAATATATTCACACCATGTTTTCGTCCTTAGAAGTGTTCAGGCAAGGCAAGGTTCAAGAAACAACACAAAAGGACATTGTCTTAAAATTAAGTCAAAATAAATCCTCTAATATTTGACTTAAATGTCTTGCCCATTCAAAAAATCACAAATGTACAACTGTAGTAGGATAAATCTAAATCCTCCAGGGCAAGAGTCTAGTCTCTGTTACATTGAAATCAATAGAGCTGCTCTGATTTCACTCCAGTATAACTGTGATTTGATTCTTCCTGTTGTACATACTGTATAATATCTCAAATACAATGAAACTAATCAGAATAACTAGGTGACTGGTAACTAAAACAATGATTAAAAATAATTTAATCATTTGCTGAAAGAGTGACGCTCTGATAGAAAAATGTAATATCTGGAATTCCTGCTGCTGATCCCTCTGATGTCAATGGAAATTTTGAATTCTATTGCCAGAATTAGACCTCTAGTATCAAACAGCAAAGATGTGTCACTCTCTGAATCTTAGAGACAGAAAATATATTTGGATGAAGCAAAGTTAGAACTGTTATTTCTTGAAAATATACATCTAGGGAAGTTTTGAAGAGGGCAAAATGATATGGATAAGGGTGGCGGTGGCAAGAAGGACAAAAGTGTTCATTTATTGGCTTGAATGAATATGCTGGAATCAGTAGGAAGTACAGATAGACAGCTCAGATCTGTGTGACCTAGTCTCTTTGGGTCAGCTCTCACATGCCCCTCAGCACAACCATAGGAACCAAAAGCTCCTTCTTCAACACAACAGGATATATTGTAGTCATAGGCGTTTAACTTGCATCTTTACCACTGGGGCTTCTTGAGCTCCCTTTCCTACCACTGTGGAACTCAAGGTTAAGGACTGTTCTGTTTGTCTTCTTGATGGTGGATGGACGCACTTAACATCTATGGGTGCTGCTCCTGGGAGAGACTGGCTACATCACTTACCCACCATCTAATTCATTGTCTGTGCCACCATAATTTATATGCCAGAAGGAGTGAAAAGCATAAACAGAAATAGAACTTGCAAATGGTTCCTTCAAAACAGATGATTTATGCAGTATATTACCCTTTATCAGACTAACATATGCTATGACCTAAAAAGATTAGTAATTATCTGGTGAAATTGGACATTTCTAGATTTAATGAAGAAATAGGAGAATGGCTAGAAGCAGATATAATTGGTGAAGCACAGTAGGAGTTAATATCCTCACTGCTGAATATGAGAGACTCAGCCTGGACAGATATCCCAATCACATCTTCAAATTATTTGTAAATGATATTCACAGACTGATGAGAGAAAAATCTACGTAACTATACCTTAATTTCAGTATCCCTCCTGCCAGGACTTGATGTTTCCCAAGTATCCTTCTTTTGCAGGCTTGTCAAGTATGCCTCTGACTGCAAATTACAGAGAAAACAATTGTCTCAAATTCTTGTTAGAGGGACTGAAAGAATAACATCTCCAAACATTCACCCTGATCAGTTTGCAAAGAGACACACACATCTCATACAGGGCAATAGTACACCGTTTAGTATAGTTTGGGTGGGACAGCCTGGTCAGAGGAAAAAAGTTAGCCATATTGGTACATCTAGTTAAAAAAATGGTTCTGTTGAATAATCCTATTGCTTTATTTTATTGAAAAAAATGGGAATGAGCTTTAAATATCTGGGTTAGCTGCAACTACTTTATCAAAAGCCCTCACATTTTACAAATGAAATACAGTGAACACAGAGGTAAAGGAATTTCAAAGAAAATATAAATTATGTCTATCTAGCAATTTATATGGTTCCCTTCACAATAGTGTCTGAGCATCAGCCATACATTTAATCTCTCATTTCCTTCTCAGATTGATGAGCTGATTTACCCCTCCAGATCTAAAGAAGTCCTACACAAATGTTCAGCAAGCTCAAGGCATGTCCCTGTGCCTCTGAAGTCAATGGGATTATTTGCATAGTTAAAGTTAAAGTACCTTCCACAACTGGAGCCAAAATCATCTCTGAATGCATTTGCTTAGTTAAATGGACAGACCTGAAAACACGGAGACAAACACCTACATACAGGCTCAAAACGATTATATATACACACCATTGGACACATCATCTTTCCCTAGCAGTGAATGACATAATTCCTGTCAATTCCATTAGGAGCAGGAACAGGAGCAGGCTCAATATTTTTTCTGAGGTTGGACTCAGAGAACTACCCATGCAAACGAATCCATCAGATGATGGCAAGGGATATACCTCCCAGGGCCATTTTACATATGCAACCTAAAATTCGATGCAAACACACACATAATAAAAATATTGAATAAGATTTAGGAGCTGGAGGATATAGCACAGGGAAATTCCATCTAGCTATCATATGACTGCATTCAGACATAGCCACCAGCTCTTTAACCTGTAATATTTAAAACATGGGGTGGGGGAGGAATTTATTTAATAAAGATTTATTCATAGAAAAATGTAGAACTTTTCAGCAGTGCAAAAATTAACTATAGCACAAGCAGTTATAACTATAGACAAATTCAGGATAGGGGATTGGATTCCCAGCTGCATTAACCCAGTTTTACAACAGTGCAGTCTCTAAGGTGCCACAAGTACTCCTTTTCTTTTAGTAAAGCTGTTGCCATTGTACACTGAGTATCAGAGAAGCACTCTAACTTTTTAAAAATTTGCTTGTCAGGTAAATCAGTGATGGATCTTATTGCACAGAACTTTAGGGAAAAGAGATATAATAATCAATGCATTTCAGTTCTCATTGCCTTTTTCCTTTCCTTAGGGTTCTTGCAACAAAAATTGGCAGTACAAGCAGGCAATTGGCAGTACATCAGTCATGTCACCAGAGACAAGGGATTAAGTCCAAGGATTTAAATGGAGAAAACATAGTTAACTATTAAACATTTCCATATGGAAGGTATTTAGCATCAAGAGATGCTCTAAATTTGTTCCCTCACAAAAAAGACAGGATAGCAGTATTAGTTTACTCCATAAATAATGACAAATTACAAGAAATTGATTTTTTAATTTCCTTTTAAAGAATTTGACTGCAGCTTTTCAGCTGACTTTGGTCCTGTATCTGAAATAGCATTGCTTTCAAACAAACTTTTGAAAGGAAATTAATGCTTTTAGCTGTGTGCTTTTAGATGAGTCAGCACAAATAGTGCTGAGATGATGACACCCGCTATACCTAGAAATCCAGCACTTTATGAAATCTTCCCTATCTCTTGGCAAGTGAGAAGATAGCTAGTTAGGATCATAGGAACACAGAGGATATATCTATTATCATAGAATCTTATTCATGCAGATATAGTTAAAAGTTTTGTTATTACCTCCCACTCCCCAGAGTTTTTAATCCAAGTGGAGACATTTGCTCTAGGCTGAAAGTTGGCTTGAAAGTTTTCAACCAATCTCCAGGACATATTGTGCTGCTTTTGAATGATTGAGTACAGAAGAAGAAGTTGTGTTTACTACCTAGAGGTGTTTCCCCAACTCATATTGCTCAAATGACTTAGCTGTATTAAAAATAAAAAAGTGCAACAAGAATTTGGTTCAGGTAGTGGTCTTTTAAATATTTTTTGGGAAAAATGTCACATTTAAAATTATTAAGTGAAAGTTTGAAAAATGGAAATCATGTTTGCACAGTGATTTTCAAATATGTCTCTTTAAAATAAATTCATACACTGGAGAATAATTCTACTATAATTTCTTTTACAATGACTATTTACTTTCACTTTTAAAATGTCCAGAGCAGTCTAAGAGATCCTGGATAAAATTTTCAAAAGTAACTAAGTGACTGGGGGACCTAAATGCCATTTTCAAAAGTAACATAGACACTTAGGCTACCAAGGCTCCCTGAAAGACAAGAGCATTTAGGCTCCTCGATGCTTAAACAAGTTTGAAAATGGAATTTATGTACTTTTGAAAATTTTACCCCTTGTCTGGTTTTGAGCTACAGGGGTCTTAATTCCAATGACAAACTATTTTCTTCAGCTGATTTACGTGACCACTGTAGCTATGAATTTATGCAAATACTCTAGTCTCTGCTGTTACCAATCCTCTACTTCCTATCTGGCTGTTAACGTACTTGTGGCATATTGTCTAACTCCCAGACTGTGAGACCTCTTGAGCAAGGACCAGCATTGTGCTATTTGTTTGTAGAGTGCTTAGGATTGTGGGGACCTGCTTAGATACTAGTACAATAGAAATACTCCATATTAATAAAATAATAGCACTCAGCTATTTGTAAGGTTTCAGAGTAGCAGCCGTACAAGTACTCCTTTTCCTTTAGCTATTTGTAAGAGTTCGTCCTCCCCTCAGACATGATCTTTGTAGTGGCATCGCCTATCGGTGCCGCCAATCTCACAAGATTTCTGTTTGTTATAAAGTGTTTGCCTTCACGTGTTTGCCTGACTCTTCTACAATATAGTTGTCAGCTGAATTCTCAGCCGTGACAGAAGAACTTTCACAGACAAACAGAGAGTGCCCCAATGCTGCCAGACCTGGTGTCTTCCCAGTCACCACCTACCATCTCAGGATCACAGGAGAAGGTGAACCACAGGAGAGGGGCAGGCAACAGCACATTTTTATTGGCACCCTGGAAGGAACCAGTTGAATTTTTTCTTTGGCACCCTGGAGGAGAACCGGTAGAAATTTTTCTTTTTGTTTCAAGATTTCCTTTAATTTTATTAAAAATGTTAAAAAGTGGTTGAAATCATAATGAAACATTTAGTTTCACCTGAAATATTTTAGACTTTTTGATTTGCCAAAAATTTCATTTTTTGGTTTCATCCAAAATACTCTCTCCTCCCACCAATTTTTAAAAATTGCCAACAACCAAAAAATCCATTATTTTCACAGCTGTACCAAAAAATTCATTATTCACACAGCTCTATCCTGGAATCCAACCTTCTCTGGGAGATTTCTATTCATGGTATGACTGGGATCTAAAGATCAGAAACGTTGAGTTCCTGATGATATAAGTGTTTCTCCTCATCTATCCTGCTAGGCCATGACACAAAGCAGAGTCTCCCCAGGATGCTCAGACCATAGTCCTTGAGCCTCTCCTGGGGAAACCTGAAGGATTCTTCACCAAATACTGCCACCTATGGACACCCTACTAAATGGTAAGTGGCGGAGACCTCCCATACACCTAACCTCACTGGGAAAATGAAATCAAAAAGCTGTCTTTCTTGATTGCATAGGATCTCCTTCAAATGAGACTTACTTCAGCAAAGGAAACACCAATCATTGGCACAGCATGAAAGTATTGGGTAATGAAGGAATGGGTAATGAAGGACTCCTGCCCATCATCTTTGGAAATCAGATAATAGAACAACATGAGGGGGAAAAAAGATAGGAGAAAAACCTGCATGTCATTGTGGACACCTCAATAAAAACCTCTGCTCAATGATCGGCAGAGATTCAAAACCAAAACAATGTTATAGGATAGATAGAAAATAACATTGTAAACATTATAATGTCATTTTTCAAGTCTCGACAAACCACAGTTAGTTACCTTATCAGCATCTCCTATAAAGGAAATGTTAGAACTCCCAATTTACAAATGGGGAACCTGGATAGAGGGCTTAGGTGACTTGCCAAAGGTCACAGAATGAGTCAGGTCCAGAGCCCTGATAAGAATTTGAGAATCCCTAACTCCCTGATTTCTTCTCAGATGAGCAACCCAGTTCTCCCTCATGCAGTGCCTTCTTTTAAAAATGATGATGGAGCACTATGAGAATATAGCTTCTTTTCCTGTTGCATAATACCATATTATGTCCTCATCTTGACTTAAATTAAATCATTGTGGTTAGTTGTTTTTTTTTTAAATTTGTATCAGCAGTTGGGTCTGATTTAAACATTCAATTAAATGATTTAAACTTGTCTTCATTTCAGTATTTTCTTTGCAAATCACTTTTGAAAAATAGTGCATTGCTTAATACTACTCCAACAGTGCAGGCATGTAAGGGTGATAGCAAATACTGTTTCTACTACACTGTTATTTTTACCTCTTTTGTAGATGAAACTCTGCAAGAACCAATCTTAGTTGGAAGGATGTGGAAGTATTAAAATGCCTGCTACCTGCTGCTCATATGAAAATTTAGACATGGGTGGAAGAACAGAGAGAAGGAAAAAATAATGGCAAAATCCTTTTAAAATTAGGTTCTCCTAAGAATCTTTTCTCCTAAGTTCAAATATACATATTTTAAAATAAATATAGTCTATTTCATTTTTAAAAAATTGGGCATACATTTTTCTAATAAATGCTGTATCTGGAAGATTTACATTCTTGGGACATTCATATTTATTGGTGTCCAGACACAGAAATGTGTGATGGACAAGGAGCTGCTCTATAATAATTTATCAATACTGGATATTTACAGTCCAAATATATTGGTTTTGTTTAAATAGGAGTTTGTAAGGAAAGCAAGCAGGGAACTAACAAGAACAAAGTGACTGTAGTCGGTTAAAAGGACTCTTTCCCCAGAGAGGAGGTAGTTGTTGGGGAGCTGATCTGGTAACCCCGACTTACTGAAGAAGATAGGTCTGCCTGGGATACCATCACGTGATGGCAAGCCTTTAGGTAAGAGAGAGACGTGTATAGAATGTTTGCCATTTGTTTCTTTAAATGCTTTGTTCCCCCTATGGGCATGTGTACACTGCCACTAGAAGTGTGCTTCCGAGCTCGAGTAGACAGACTCATGCTAGTTCTTCTTGAGATAGCATGCTAAAAATAACAGGGGTATGTTGCGCAGCAGCTTGGGCTAGCTGCCTGAGTACCAACCAGCCCAGCCCCCAGGGTACATGATTGGGTGGTTAACCTGAGCCGCAACCTGTGCTGTGTGCAGCTACATTGCCATTTTTAGCAAAATCGCTCGAGTAGAGCCAACGTGCATCTGTTTACCCAAGCTGGGAAGCGTGCTCCCAGCCGCAATAGAGGCATGATATATAAGAATAAACAAAACTTTTGGTTTAAGAAGCTGCCTAATCATTATAGTGAGAGTCCTCTGAACCAAGCGATATAATTAACTAGTCACAGCCACTCAAAGTAGGAGTGCCACCTTGGAGGTACAAAAGAAGAGGAGACGGGGGGAGGGCAATCAGAACCAGCAGGGTGAGAGTGGGGCTCAGTGCAGCTCTCTCCCTCCATGCCCTGCACACTGAGAAGCATGAGGAGAGAGTCCCAAGCCATCTATAGGCCCCTCATATCAAGGCTTTTCCCCACTTCCCTTCTGCAAAGCCTTCAATGGGCCTGCATCCCCTCCTCTCTGGCCAAAGAAAAATGCCCAGGTCTTCTCAGCCCTGGCCTCCCCTGCAGGCAGTGCCAAACCTAACCTGCTCCAAGGTGGGCCCTGCTCCCTGCCACCCTGAGGCAGAGACTCAGCAAGGCACGAAACCAAGGGCAGCCCCTTTTACGGAGAGGAAACCCAGAGGGAAAAGCGGGCTGAGGAACAGGAGGTGACAAAAACTGGGATTTTTAATGTCCTGGGAAGACTTACAGATTTTCCAGAACAGCTACCTCAGAAAAGAGACAATTGTGGAAAACCTGGCCACATGGTCACTCTATTCCCTAGGTGCCTGAACTCAGCTGGACCTGCTGGGTAAGCACATTTTATACACATGGTACTGTGACCCAGGGCCTTGTCTAAGAGTGGGAGAATTGTGGAATTCCACTGCATGAGACCTGTGGGGATGCACTCAGAGACGGAAAAGGGACAAAAATGCTGCTAGCTGTGACAGCATGTATGTGAGTAACTTTTTACATTAGGAATAGTCTCATTGAAATCAATGGAACTACTCAAAATGTGTAATATTAATGCATTTGTGCAAGGTGGGGCTTGGTTTGTAAAAATAATGTTAAAAGTTCTTGATTAGTAACTGTATATTTTTTATTAGAAATCTACCACATGAATCCAAATGGAGTCATTCCAGGAATGACATCTTTATTAATACCCGTCAGAATTTTTTGACAACATTTTAAAAACAATCTAGCGGAAAAAATGTCTCAATTCATCATCATTTTGCCCCACCCCCAAAACAGCTTTAATGTTTTAGAGGATATACTGAATACTTTATGGCCTAGATTTTCAGAAGACTGTGTGTACACACTTGCACATGTGATTTCCATGCACAATCATATTAGCTGTGTGTACAAATGAGCATCCACATGTATTTATTCTGATAATGTAGGTCATATATAAGTTTTGAATATAGAGAACTTCTATTTATAATACTCCAGGGCTGAAATTTTGGTCCTATTGAAGTTAACAGCAAAACTTCATTGACTTGTTAATTATATACCTTGATTCGGAGGACTCTCAGAATAGCCAGGGAGGAGGAACCTGTGGGTCAGATGTATCATCTTGTTTAGTTTCTTCTATGAATTGTTTGACTCGCCAGCTGAGATTGTGTTCTTGCGTGGGGTGCAGTTGCATTCATGTGTACAGGATGTATTGTTGCCAAAAGACAAACAATCTAAACAACTTCTTTGAGGTGGCTGAACTATTATCAATGCTAAGATTTTTATTGAGACTACACTCTTCAGCTTTCCGTTCCTACCTACTCAGAGTCACACAAGGAGTGTGGCATTTTTGCTCCACCCCCACAAACTGCTCTAAATCTGTCAGCGTTCTCCTTCAATTCTGCTGGATCTTACTTCCCAGCTGAGAAACAGGTATTCATATATAGACAGAGAAACAAGGCTAAATGCTGCTATCAATTACTGTTGTCGACAATTGGCGTAGGAAGTTAAAAGGGAAGTTAGAACAGAATTTGGTCCACAGCCTGACTCCTCCTCCTTCTGCAATAGCAACCAACAAGAAAGAGTCTCCGAAGGAGAGGGATAATGGTGGATTACACTTCCTGTCTGTTTAACTGTACCAAGCAAACTGCTATAGTGAAACACATATTAAATGTAAATGAATGCAGTGCAAATCCTAGGGCATCTATAAAGCTTTTCTCATTCCTCTGCACATTCCTCTTCTCATTCCGAAGCTGGGTGAGGTGAACTGCAAATGTCTGACTGCGAACTGTAACAGCAGGGAAAGTGACTTCATAGGCCTACTGCTCAGAGTGAGGACGGGGGCATATTTTTGTGAAGTGTTCTGACAGTATCAAATGTATTCACAAAAAGAAAAGGAGTACTTGTGGCACCACCTTGATTATCACCATAAAAGGTTTTCCTCCTTCCCACCCCCCCTCCTGCTGGTAATAGCTCATCTTAAGTGATCACTTTCCTTACAGTGTATATGATAAAACCCATTGTTTCATGTTCTCTGTGTGTGTATATAAACCTCTTCACTGTATTTTCCACCGAATGCATCCGATGAAGTGAGCTGTAGCTCAAGAAAGCTTATGCTCAAATAAATTTGTTAGTCTCTAAGGTGCCATAAGTACTCCTTTTCTTTTTGCGAATACAGACTAACATGGCTGCTACTCTGAAACCTATCAAATGTATGTTGATTTTTGGTATCTAGGCAGCCTAATAGCAAGGGTTCGTTCTTGACATCTGGGAGATAATTGCAATTAACTGGCTCAACATACAAAATAATTTATAGGAGATGGTACTGGCTTACCGCAGAGGAGCTAAAACACAGATGAAGTGTAGGTGTGAATGTCAGCATTAGAATATGTGAATTGTTTATTCAGTGAATTTCTATCTTTCTGTACATGTGATATCATGGACCAGACTCTCAGCTCACAGAAATTAACCTCTCTCTATTGACTTCAATGAAACACAAATTTACGTGAGCTGTAAATCTGGCCCCAGGATTTTTTCCAAGCACATTTGTTATTCTAAATTATTGAAGGCTTAATTGAGTGTTTGCTCAATGCTGTCAGTGTGAGTGATACATAGCTGTGATGTTCTGGGCAGAGCTAGAGGAATATATTAGCACAGAGAAAAGGGAGGGGACAAGGAAAGGTGAGACAAGGGTTAAAATGACTTTAAAATGTGAGTGACATAGCACTAAAATTATATAAGCTCTGATATTTGAAGAAGTAACTGAGGCATATCAAGAGGGGAGCAGTAAGAGCATTGGCTTCAATAGACCTAAATATGTGTGACAGGCCTTGAAGGTCTGGTATCATATTTTCCAAGCTAAAGGTGACCAGGAGGTCTCTATTTAAGTAGAGGGAAATTGTTGGTTAGTTTGGCGTTAAAGACTACAAGACAATAGATGTGTATGGTCTGTCCAATTTTCCATACCTACCCAAAAAAAGCCATTTTGTTATGTCGCTTACTCCAGCCTCTCCACAGCTGTGTCCTTTAATATTGGAAAAGAAAAATCTTGGGAAAATTAGATCAACCTAGATTTCATGTCAATGACCTTCTTAACGTGAATTTAAAAGTTATGGGAGGAAAAAAGCTTACGGTTGTGACCAGCTATTCTCATGAATATATCATTGCCCTTGCAAACATAAGGGGACACCACTTTTTAAATACATATTCACTAATTTCAGAAGAGTCATGTTTCTGATAGCCCACACTTTAAATTTCATACACAGATTTTTTAAAAAAATCCTTTTTGAACTTTTTATTGAGGTATTTCTGCTCTCTGCTGATGTTTATAAGAGTCTATCGGGGGGCGGGGAGGGAGTGGTTAAGTCTATTAGCAACAACAACAAACATCTTTGGACCTATCCCTTCTCCTTTTTTCATTCTCACCGAGCATACATATGTCTGCTTATTGCCTGCTGTCTTTTCAGTTTCATTTCTGCTGCTTCAGTTACAGATAAACATCTTCTAGGGTTGGGCGATGAAAGTGCATGTGTACTCTTCTCAGAATTGTGTCTGAGTGCAATATTGTCATAATGATACCATAGAGAAAAAGTGCTAGTCGCCATTACCATTATTCATATTATAGCACAAAGATCCCACCCAGGATTAGACCTCAATTTTGTTGGGCAATGCACTAATACCTAGATAGCTCTTGTCACCAAAGAACATAGGTTCTATATGCATCAACAAAAACAGTGAAACTGACCATATATAAAGTAGTATTAAATGCACAAAGAAAACAAACTGAAGAACAGAGACTTTTTTTTCTCTCTGGCTTGTAATTCATAGTCATCTGAAGTATTATTTGTAATACAGACAAGTACAAAATTTGTAGATGGAAATGTGGGTGAAATTATGAGTACCTAAACCCTGTGCAGCCTTGTAGAAGTCAAGAGAATTGCACTAGGTGTAAGGCAGTGCAAAATTTGGCATATACTTTTCAAGATGACTATGTCTTTTTATAGGGGGAACATAATTTAGCTACTATCTCCAATTTTTTGTAATAGTGGCTCAGGGAATTTTGAGTGTAAGCAGAGTCAGGATGAGCTCCACCCTGACATGTGGTAGTGAGTTGTGGCAAGTTGTGGAAAAGAACTTCAGAGGCTGATCTCATTTGTATAGGCACCCCCTCCCTGCCTAGCATGAGCCCATAGCTGCCCAAATGGTCACTTTGGCTGCCGTGGGATCCCCAGTTTCTCTGTTATTGGGGCAGGAAAAATAAATTATTATCCTGATTATGTGAATCAAGGGCAGTGGAACTGTACTTGGTCTTTTGTTATGATGGAGGGACTTGCCATCAACTAAGTAGCACTTGGTAGGCAAGGGACATGGGTTCCAAAACTCAGTGAATTGAGAGAAGCTGGGATAGGTATTAATACCTGGTGGTGGGGGCTTTATATGCTAATTATTCCTCCTCCCCCTCCCCAAACTGTAGAATATCAGAGCTAATTTTGATTCTATTAGGAGTCTAGTTGTAGACTGCTGAGCTGAATTCACTTTAGGCTAATGGTGCACCAGCCCTGAGGCTCACCCTACTACAAGCTGAAATCACAAAAAAGCTAAAATTATTAAGAGCTGAAATCACTGAGTGTTGTGTTAAGTAGTGGAGGGGCCTTAAGATATATTGTGGAGCAGTTTGCGGGACATCTGGAGCAGCTCATGGGATGGCTGGCAGAACAGAGTGGCTGTGGAGCGGAGCAGCTCGCAGGATGGCTGGCAGAGTGGAGCCCCATGGAGAGGTTGGGTAATCGGATTCGGACCATGTAAGGTGCCCCTTAACCCCCAATCACCACCCAAGTTGGGAGTTAAAACTCTGCAGATAAACTTTCGAACTCTGGGGCTGCACTGACCAGGGACAGAGACTTTTGGGTTGCTGGACTCAAGAACCAAAGGGAAAGTACATGGCCCAATTTGCTTGGGGTGGGTTTTTGCTCATGGGTTGTGTTATGAATCCTGTTGGTGGTGTTTCCCCAACATATTGCCACATTGTTTCTCTCTGTTATTAAAGGACTTTTGCTACACTCAGACTCTGTGCTTGCGAGAGGGGAAGGCCTAGAGGCTCCTCGGGGGTGGTGGTATATATTTGTCCCAGGTCACTGGGTGGAGGCTTGAGCTGGTTTTGCATTGTGTTATTGGAATGGAACCTCTAGGTACTGAATGCGGCCCTTGTTGCTGCCAACTCTGACAGGCAGAAGGGTTAAATGAGTCTAAAAATATGTTGCATTTATCCAACCACTGTACATTGCTCTGGAACTTTTATCAACTTACTGAAAAAGCTGAGGGTCCAATCCAACTCCCATTGAAATCAATAGAAAACATGTTTTACACCCTATAATTTTATGGAAATTCAATTCAAGACAATTTAGTTTACTTGGCATACAATATAAATTATGCAAAATCTCAGACTCAGACTCTGATCAATGCTGGATGAACTGTGGGGAATGTTATATCATGTCCTGTGGTCATGCCTACCAATCATTACTTGCCAGAAAGACATGATACTACTGAAAATAAAAATGTCAAAGCAAACTATGTACTGCTGGAGGCTGCACTAGACTCAAACCTCTAAATCCTTTATTTAAACTAATATTAGCTCTCCTACTAGGTGAGCCATATATGGTCACCAAATTAATAGATTCCAAGGTCAGAAGGGACTGCTGTGATCCCCTCATCTGACCTCCTGTGGAACACAGGCCATAGAATTTCCCCAAAAGAATTCCTAGAGAAGATCTTTCAGAAAAACATCCAATTTTGATTTAAAAATGGTCAGTGACAGAGAATCCACCAGAACCCTTGGTAAATTGTTCCAACGGTTAATTCCTCTCTCAGTTAAAAATGTACATCTTATTTCCATCTGAATTTGTCTAGCTTCAACATCCAGCCATTGGATCATGTTATATATTTTTCTGGTAAATGGAAGACACCTTTAGGAAATATATGTTCCCCATGTAGGTATGTCGCGGGGTGGTCACTAAAAGGCTTAAAACAGCCCGGGGAGAGGGCTGTGGCAGGGAAGGAAAAGCAGGGCTGATTCGGAGAAGCAGCCTCAGCCTGGGGCCATGCCCCAATCTTGCCAAGGCTTGTCTTAATCAGGGCCCAGTTGGCCCTTATAAGAGGGCAGTGGGCCAGGAGCACAGAACTCTCGCTCTAGCCTGTTGAGAGGGAGGGACTTGGCTGCTGGGAGCATACCAAGATACCTGAGGTGGAGCAGGGCCGGGGGAAGGCCAGAGGAGCTGGGGAGCTCTGGCCTGGAAATCCCCCAGGCTGCAGGCCTAGTGGAAGGCCAAATAGGTACTGGGGTTGCAGAGGGCAGCCCGAGGGTAGGTGGAAGCAGCAGGCCCAAACCCCCCATGCGTATGATGGCTGGCTTATACAGACTGCAGTCAGTCCTAGTGAAAGGGGGCTAGATGGTGACTGACAGTAGCCCATAGACCGAGGCAAGGTGGGGATAGAGGAGGGGGGTTCGATGGGAAGGGGAGACCCAGATCTGTGGGGTATTGCCTAGAGAGGCAGCACCCCAGGTAGAAGGACACCGGGTCCGAGAGGGACATGGGGGTCAGCGATAGCGAGACCCTGGCAGAGGGCGCTCCGGAGCTGGTAAAAAGAGCTAATTCCCAGACAGCCAGCAGGAGGCACTGCAGGGGTGAGTCATGCCCCATTACAAAGTACTTATGGACTGTAATCAAGTCACCCTTAATCATCTTTTTTGCCAAGCTAAATGGACTCCAAGAGTTCCATCTATTGCTTTAAAGCAGGTTTTCTAATCCTTTAATCATTCTTGAGGCTATTCTCTGAACCCTCTCCAATATATCAACTTCCTTCTTGAATTGAGGGCATGAGAACTGGACACAGTATTCCAGCAGAGTTGCACCAGTACCAAATACAGAGTTAAAATAACCTCTGCTACTTGAGATTCTCCTGTTTTATGCACCCCAGGATTGCATTAGCTTTTTTGATCACAGCAGCACACTGGGAGCTCAAGTTCAACTGTTTATCCATCATCATGGGCGGTGGGTATAATAGGCCAGGGAAGGCTCAGCCATCCCTGGTGGTGGTGCTGCTGCTGCTGGATCCTGAGTTGCGGGTTTTGGTGATTTCCATGTCTGGGCTTCCGCTGGAGGCAGTTTTTATTATGCACCATGCAGGTTCCAGAGATGCTGAGAAGGTGGTATGTGCTACTCAGCTTCCTGGGTTCATCAGTGGATTCCAGGGAGATACCACCTCCTCAGCCACCCAGGAACCTACATATAAAAGCTCAGAGGCAGCTCCAACTTTCCCACCACTGCCTGACTGCTCCTCTCCTCCTCCTTGGCCCCCCGGCTGCCAATCCCTCCTCCCCTCTCCTCAGGATCTAGACTCCTTTCTATACAGGTACAATTGCCTCCGTTTACCATGCCCCGTTAATGCAGGGAGAAGCTGCTCCACTTCCCAGGGGACATGGAGCAGCAGGGTCCAGTGCAGCGGGGCTGCAGTGCAATGGAAGCGGCCCCTTGCTAGGACCCAGGAGGAGCTGGTTGGGAAGAATGGCTGGACTCCCTGCATCCCAGCAGCTGCAGGAAGTGAATTGCACTTCCTCTGCTTCTTGTAAGGTCTCCAAGTCCAGGGGCTACTGCTGCGGAGCTGGAGCACTGGCTGCAGCGGGAGAGGTGAAACTTGAACAATATAATCTTTTCTAACACAGTTTTACCGTCCCCCCCGCCCATTTTCTATTAGGAGAGTGGCTTTATTGAGTTTTCTAATTGAAGAGATTTTCTTTCCCATGCCTAGGTATCAGAATTTTGCTAACCAGCCTTTAATTTCCTCCACCAACCCCCCTTACTCTGAAGTTAAACAAAAAGTTGCTGCTGCTTTTGAAAGTGGTATTCTTGACAGTTTCCATTTATGGGGCTTATATTGCACTCTGTGGGCTTTGAAACAGGATAGCCCAGTGTACCTCTTGCAGGGACAAGCCACATATCAGCTGTTTGGGGATGCGGGCAAGAGGGGATTGAAGGGGAAACAGGTATGTATGGGCAGAAGGCGGATGAAGGGAGATGCAGGGGCAGGATGGGATTGGGAACAGGGGCAGTGAGTGCACTGCTCGTAGGCTGGGGCAGTGCAGGGGAATCGGGACGGGGAAGAGAATCATGGTGCTCTGGTGGGAGGAGAGATGGGGAAAGGAGAGGAGGGACACAGTGAGTGGAGAGGGGGCAAGAGTGGAGTGTGGGCAGGGCTGTGACTGGAAGAGGCAGATGGAGAGTTAGTTTCCATGAGGGGAAGCGTCACCCGCTGCCCATGTCCATCATGACCCCCAAATCCTTTCAAAGTCACTGCTTCTTAGGATACAGCCCCCCATCATGTGAATATGCCGTACATTCTTTGTTCCTGGATGTATACATTTACATTTAGACCTTTTAAAAATGCATTGTTTGCTTGGACCAAGTTCACCAAGCTATCCAGATCACTCTGAATCAATGACCTGTCCTCTTCATTATTTGTCACTCCCCCAGTTTGTCACCTCCAAACTTTATCAGTGATGATTTTGTTTTCTTCCAGATCAATGTTAAAAATACTGTTGTTTAGGGCCAAGAAACAATCCTTGTGGGGCCATCTTGGAAACATGCCTGCTTGATGACAATTGCCAATTCTCCGATAATGGAGAACAATATGACCAACTTTGTGATATTTTGTTGAAACGATGTCTATTTTTGGTGATTGTTGAGTTACCAGTTTTTTTGCTCTGAATCTTGTACAGGATAGTTACTCAGAGTAACAAAGGCACCTGGACTTACCAGTGGAGGGAAACAAAAATAGTCCCAAAAACATTTGAGTGAGATTCTTAAAGAAGTGTTGGTATTCTTCCTTGCTCCATCCACTAATTAACTTCACCCACATGATATCACTGAAAGAAGAGTGTGCAGATTTTCAAAATATGGTCTTTGGGCTCAGGCTTCCCCTCATTGTGGTCCAAATGCAACTATGGGTTCCTTGTGCTTGGCTTACATTCAATGGGGCATTCATGTGTAACACCGACAGACTCCAGTCGGCGGCGGGCAGGATCGAACCTGGGGCCTCTGGAGCTTGGTGCATGAACCTCTACTGTATGAACTAAAAGCCAAGTGCCTGTTGCTAAGTCTATAGAGCAGACTATTTTATCTCTCTTGAAGTGGTCTTGGTGCCACTAGATGGGACAAACCACAACAGGTGTGCGGGTTACACATGCTCCATGCTTGGCTTCCCATTGGAGGTGCTCAGATGCCTGTTGGGTTCTGCTAGGATCCTTGATCAACACATAGGAAAAAAGAGTGGCAGCATCTCTTAAATTGCACTGTCACTCCCAATAGATTGGGCAGATCTTCATAATATGATTTCCCCTTTCCTTTCTTACATCCTTAGATGGCAGTAAAATAATACACTAAATGACAATATTGTTATCACTGGGCATCTGAGTTAGCACATATTGAGATGAACTGGGACTTCACACCTTTCAGAGCTATGGTCACTATCCGTTAGCCTCAAAAATATGAGCTGAATATATCTGCTCTACAATATAACAGCTAGAGCTGTACTTAATCTTTTAAATGAAACAGATGCCAGATGCCCTTCTGAGTAGTGTTTGAATCCAAGCCTAGCTAAAATAGATCATTTATAAAGTACACAGAATATACAAAGTACATAATGGTATGGGATTACTTTTTTGTACTACCTGTATAATTTACAGTTGTCTTTGTCACTATTGCATAATCTGGCCCCCTCCAAAATCCAGCAGATGATGCCTTTAAACCACACTATCATGTACCCTGTGAGAATATGAGAAAATAGCGGTATGATTTAGTAAAAATAAAGATATAATTGGCATATTAGCCACATGCCAAGTCAGAGCATAAATTATATGTATCACAAATATTCCACAGATTAATATGAAGTTTAATAATAAAGTACATGACTGCAGAATTATTTATACTGTCTCACTCACTGTTACTACCCTATTGTAATCCTCATTGTCACCATTGGATTAGCACTATTTCTGTGTATCCCTGCAGTCAATTGATTGCATTCTCTCTTGCTATCTCACACAGTTATTCCTTTAATCACAAACTGAATGTATTAATCCCAAATGTACTTCCCAGCTATATTCTGTTGGGTTTGCTTTTGTTTAATTTATCAGTCTACAATAAAAAGCATTGAGGATTCCCACTGAGGAGAACATGCAAAGTAAAGCAGGGTTATTGTTATGAGCATGACAACAATGGGAGAAGCATGTTAACACTGGGAAACAGAACTAAACTGAACACATGGAGCAGAGCATATCTCTTGTCATACAATCACAAGGTATGTCTATGCTAGACTTTGATTGCCAGTTATAAGTATTAAGTATCTTGAGTTGAAGGCTTGTTGGACACTCCTCCCATCTTTGTTCCAGGCTAAAAATATTTGTTCTTTATTCTAGGCTGATCTTTAGGGTTCAGAACAAATGCCTGTAGACTTGATCAAATGTGTGAACTTTATAAAACATTAAATACCTTGAGTTAAATGGCAATTAACTCAAGGTTTAAAAAAAAAGTCTGAAGATGAGCCCACGCTCAGATTCAAATCAAAATGTTTTACTTTCAGCATTTGTGAAAGGTTCTAGAAAAGTGAAGTTCTCTAATGAGCCAAACAGTTCTGGCTTGGCCTTCCTCTTCCATGCACTGACTTGCCAAATGGGTTTGAACTCTTACCTCCAAAAGCATAGTTCAAACTTGGAGGTCAATCATTTTTTGCCTCTTGGCTTAGGCTAATAAATGTGCTAGGGTGACCATATTTCTCAAAGAGAAAATGGGATAGAGCATATGGCTATCCCAAAGCCCTCCTCTCCCGACATGGCTAATTTGAGCCACTCGCCCGAGGCCCCTGAATCCCGCACGCGGCTGAGGCTGGCGTCGATGCTCACCTGAGCCCTGCCTAGTCCTCCTCCTGAGCTCTGTGTTCCCCCCCACGCTCTGTGTGGGGCTGGGATCACCGCTCACCCACCCCTGCATGTTCCTCTGCATCGCATCTCACTTTTTTTTTAAAAAGTGGTCAACTGAACAAGTTGGCAAAAGCAAATGGGACAAATGCCCACTTTGCCCCCCAAAGAAAAAATCAGGACGGCTGGGACAAGGCTTAAAAAAGGGACTGTCCCAGCCAAAATGGTACACATGGTCACCCTAGAATGTGCCAACTCATGGTTGGATTCTGAGAGATGCTGGATATTCACAACTCCCAGTTTTGTTAGTGCTGTTGCAAGTATTCAGAACCTTTCAGGATCAGGCCCTGAAGTTTTTTTGTGTTAAATGAACTGTTCCACTATGAATTCAACTGAGAAACTCATTTTCCATTGGACTGAGACAAACTCATTTCCAGTTGGATGCTGAATAGCTGTCATACAGGCACAAAGGATATACTTAAAAGAATAAATTGACACAAATCAGACATCAGGAATTATAACATTAGAAAACCAGTCGGAGAACACTTCCATCCCCCTGGTCACTCAATTACAGACCTAAAAGTCACAATATTACAACAACAAAAAGTCAAAAACAGACTCCAATAAGAGATTACTGAATTGGAATTAATTTGCAAACTGGACACCATTAAATTAGGTTTGAATAAAGATTGGGAGTGGATGGGTCATTACCCAAAGTAAAACTATTTCCCCATGCTTATTTCCCCCCTCCTCCCCCAGTGTTACTCACACCTTGTCAACCGTTGGAAATGTGCCATCCTGATTATCACTACAATAACCTGGGAGTATATGGATTAATGAGAAAGATACTTGAAGTTCGTTATCATTGCGGTTCTTCCAGAACAAGATATTAAACTGGAGTCCAGAATGATAAGGCTAGATTGCATCTCCGACATTTACTGTATTTTTCCAAACAGCCACATGCTAACCTTTCACACATCCTCTATGCCTGTCAAAGAATGCATGTGTTCTGGAATGCCATATTCAATGCTCTCTTAAAAACTTTAAGTGTTTACTATCTTTTCTTCTCCAAGCTTGTGTATTTTGGGGTTGCTGGATGAGCTGATATTACTCAGTTAACACTAAGAAATGGATTGCAGTAACTATTTTAGTGGACAAAAGAGTTATATGGAGAAAATGGAAATCTGCAATTCTTCCCTTATATACAGATGGACTCAGTGAGCTCTCTATTACTGCATTTGTGGGAAAAATGACTAATAAAAACACTTGGAAAAAATATGGGGCAGTCTGGTCACACATGACACTATGGTATAATTTTGAAGTTTAGCATATATCAGTCCAAATATCCTCATGGGTGCAAGGATCCATGAATAGTTTTGGAGGATTTTGGTCCTATATTAGCATTTACCTAAGCAATATTAATATTATTGAGGAGTGAGTTTCTGGAACAGCTGTGCAATATGAGGAGTAGTGGCAACCAACCTAATTAGTTTGTAAGATGAATCTTGACAAATTTGTGAATTGGATTATCTGACAGGGCTGCCGGCAATAGCAGAGGACTGGTCTCTATGACCAAGAAGGTCTCTGCCAGTCCCCATGTTCCTAGGAATAGTTGTTTTTCCCCAATCAGCTAAAGTGACACTGTCACACTTCATATCATAGGGCCAACTCCAGATGTCCTCATGTAGTTTTCACTTGGTGCTTTTTGAAAAAAAAATTCTTAGCCATCTTGATAAAAAGAGCAAAATAACTCAATAAATAAATAAAAATAGAAAAATGTTTGTTAACCCCTAGCCCCATACTTTTAACCAGCTCCATTGCAGATTTATGTATTTTTATGTAAAAGAAAATTACAAAAATTAATGAAAGAAATGTAGCATCAAGGGACTTTGTTAAATATCAGTGAGATTTTTAAAGTTTACTATATTTTGGTTCCTGAAAGTGATATTGTGTGTGCATAGTTTTATATAATAGCGCTTTAAAAAGTTAAACTAACTATACAGAATAAAGTTTAATCGCGTATATCATTAAAGTTGAATAGACTATTTTTTTTATAAACAGTTTCTCCAAATCTAAAGGGAATCTTCATTTTAAATCACAGGTGTTCAAATTAATTTCCCCCCCCACTCACACTAGATGAAATGAGTTTACAGCAATATAATTATTGCTGTAACATAATATTCTGCCATGCACTCTGATTTACCATAATGGGGACCAGAAATCAGATGTGGTGATTTCTGAGGTGTATATAGTTAGGTGAGTGCTACAATTTTTGCTTTCAGCGTACTAAACCTTTATGTTCATAAAGTGTATACCTATCTGTGTGGCCAGATAAATTTTATGAAACAGAGTTGATGGAGCATGAACTAATGTTCCCAAAGATTAATGCTCACCCTATGCCTCACCTGCTTTGTGGATGCCATTAACAAGGTCAGCGGGCTACCTTCACTCTAATAACATAATTTCACATCACATGGAAACAAAGGTAGTTGTTGTTTAATGCTTACTATTTGAGCACCACTTCCCACCCCCTCCATCCCTCTTTCTTTTCAAATTTTTACTCAGGGGAAAGGATGGTTAAAAAGGATCAGCATTTGGTCCAGGACAGCATGTGCTGCACACCTGGAGACACATTGGACCAGTGGTTGGCAACCTGCAGCCACTAGGAGCTGTGGGCTGCCATACCTGCAGGTGGTCAATTTAAACAAACTGTCTCGTGGCCTGCCAGTGGATTACCCTGGTGGGTCGCATGTGGCCCGGGGGCTGCAGGTTGCCCACCACTGCATTATACAGCTGGACTGTGGCCATATTGCCCCCTTGTGATTGTGATGTGCAAGCCATCCCTGGTAATCAGATCATAGTACTCTAGCACGCCTTAGTTTGAAATTTTGTCCTGCTCTTAAGTAGGTGTTCTGTGTGGGGAGAGACAATGGCTCCCACACCCTTCTCCTCTCCCTTTTAATGCTCCACCATATTACAAGCTGGATTTACCCTAGAGTTTCATATTTAGCAGTTTAATTTTGCACATGCATATTTAAATCTTTCATATCTAACAACAACAACAAATCCTTGTACTTTATTCTGTGCTATGTGCTGTTCTTTTCTTTCTGCTTTGTCGAGATCCTGCCATTCATGGTAGTCTCATCATTCTGAACAGCCATATTATTCAATATCCTAAATAGGTTTGGACTCATGCCACATCTAGGAGCTTATGTTGCCTTGTTGAAAGCCAGCTTAGAATCATGATCTTCACTTAGCTGTTACCTTGAATTTGATCCTGCCTCACAGGCATTGACTATACTTAACATATTGGCCTCTTAGAAATGTGAAGAGATTGGACCGCTGAATGAGGGTTTGCATTAGAAAAAAGCCATAGGTATTGTGAACCTGAGTCTTCCTTTGTAGAGTTCAGAAAGGAGTTTAGTGGATTTTGTAGAGGGAAAGATGATGCCAAAAATGTAACATAAATTGCTACATAACTATGTTAACGTATTCAAATATTGTAGTGAGGTTTTGTTAAGAGCTAAATCCTTCGTTCCTGTTGATGTCCAAGGACAGAATTTGGCCTTCTATATACTAAGACTCTCACTTTCCATAGTAAAATCATCTAGGAGTCATCTGTATCTTTCCCCCAGGTGTCATCTGCATCTCAGGATCTGACCATAATTTATCTACTGCAGCCTCTAAGAGATAGAGAGACAGCAACTCATATAAATTTACATAAAACATGTACAGCATAAACTATAAGCCACATACTGATTCGAGAGCCAGATTGGAACAGGCCAGCATAGAACAGGCATGACTCCAACACTATTTTAATGTGTGACAGGGAACAGAGTGGCATGGCTATCGCACATTGATAGGAGTGAAGCGAAAGGTTGGTGAAAATAATATTAAGATTTAGCACTTAGTGTTCTCAATTTACAAAGTATGTTATTGTTATTAATTAAGAATAAATGCAGCATTCCACCATGAAAGGGCCAACAGATTCCAAGTCACACATGGGAGAATGGACGGGGTCACCAGATGTCCTCCTCCCAACATATCCAGAGGCCCTAGGAACAGCCACGAATGAATCTGAGCTTGGGAACATAATGATGGTGTCCAGTATACCTGTAAAAGTTTCCCAGCTGCTTATTTTCTCATGATAGTATTATACTTCAACAGCTAGAATTAAAAGCTTCAGAAGAAATAGCATAGGTATACAGGTAACATGAATTATGTAAAGTTTTATTTAAAACTTTAAAACTCCAGTGCTTATGTAATTTTAGTTTCAAATTCCCACCCTCAAACCTGAAAATCCAGTCGTTACTATCTCAGCAAGAAATGACAACCAGTTTAAGCACTAATGAAAAGAAGTTGTTATAATTATAGATTTCATTATCACCCAACATAATAGAATAGAGCAAAACAATATGGGAAATTTACAGAGTCTTCAAGATGTAAGTCTTGTTAGTACCTACTGCTCAATTATTTTACATGATCTGGATGAAGAGCCTTAGGCTCAGTTCAAGATTCTGACAATGATGCTGTCACACAGGAACAATTCAAATTACTGAGTATCAGAATCATTCTTTTTCTAGTGATTTAGGAGAAGAGGATTATTTATAATTCAGCTGATCGCCATATTTGGGGTTGGGAAGGAATTTTCCTCCAGGGCAAATTGGAAGAGGCCCTGGGGTTTTTTTTTTTGCCTTCCTCTGCAGCATGGGGCACTTGCTGGAGGATTCTCTGCACCTTGAAGTCTTTAAAGCATGATTTGAGGACTTCAATAATTCAGACATTGATGAGAGGTTTAATGCAGAAGTGGGTGGGTAAGATTCTGTGGCCTGCATTGTGCAGGAGGTCAGACTAGATGATCATAATGGTCCCTTCTGACCTTAAAGTCTATGAGACCCTCATCTAGGCAATATTATCCACAAAAAGAAGCATAGCTACTAATGAATGAGGTGGTTCAGTATTACACCCTATCTCAGTGGTGGGTAACCTGCAGCCCACGGGCTGCACATGGTCCATCAGGGTAATTTGCTGGCAGGCCGCAAGACGGTTTGTTTACATTGACTGTCTGCAGGCACAGCTGTCTGCAGATCCCAGTGGCCGCGGTTCACTGTTCCTGGCCAATGGTTGCTGCAGGAAGCAGTGGCCAGGACATCCCTGGGTCTGTGCCAGTTCCTACAGCTCCCATTGGCCAGGAGTAGTAGCAAACTGCGGCCACTGGAAGCTGCGGGTGGCCATGCCTGCAGACTGTCAATGTGCCATGCCTGCAGACTGTCAATGTAAACAAATTGTCTCGTGGCCCAGCAGCGGATTATTGTTACGGGCTGCAGGTTGCCCACCACTGTCTTATCTGCTCGTCGGAGCCAGGAAATGGAATGGAATGGAAAATTAAAGCTTTTGTAGTTGTAGGAGTAATTTCTGAAAGTATAAAACAGCTAGAAAACTTACACTCTCAATACAGAGCCAATTCCAACTGATTCAAAACTTTGGCAAATTACTGATTCTAGGAAAGATTAAGCAGCTGGAAATCTTAAATTCAGACAGTCACTTGTACAAGATTTTTTTAATCAGAATCTTGATGATTTTTTTTTTTTGGTGGTGTCTAGTAGTTAGCCAATTTTGTGTTGGATGGTGGTCTTTACTAGTTAGAACAGGGGCCTGTGAATCAGGAATCTTGGTTTCTAGTTCTGAGTCAGTCACAGACTCCCTCCATGGACTCACACTCTGGCTGTTGGCAAAGCATTCATGGTAGTCCCCATTAAAATGTTTTCATTTTCTGTTTGAAAATAATTCTTGTGATACAGTTGACTCATCAGTAGTATCTCCCCACAGAATTGTTGCTTGCAGAACATTGAGACCAGTTACATGGAAGGTACTAATGAAGCTCAAATGTTATTATTAGTGAGTTCATAGTGGCCTGAGTTTACAATGCTATTATCTGCCAAGTCTGTCTCAATACTGCAGTAAGATTTCACAAATACACCCTGTTGGTTTTTTTAATAAGAGGACAAGTTGTTTGGAGCACTAACATAAGCCATTAAGAGAATTGACAGCAGGAGACCAGAAATCCTTGTTTCAGAAGTCCCTTTTAAAAACAAACCTCCCTTATTTCTGTTTGCCTCTCAGGACTATATCACTTTGTCTTTTAGGCAACTAATATAATGCTGGTGCTATCAGATAAAAACCACCACCAAAAATACATACACACAATTTTTGGATCTCACAATCCAGAAATGATTTTTTTCCTCAAGCTCTGTCTATCCACCATGAGTGGATTCATTCACAAAATTTGTTCCTCAAGCCTACAAATAAAAATTGTTGCAATAATGCAACCACCATCAACAAGCATATGCTGCAAAATAGTTTCTAGAGGGTACAGTTGTTTGTGTTCCACTAGTTTCATATTTGCAGTACTTACCATTCTCTGTACATGGTGCAAGGAAAGATCAAACTGTTCATAATGTAAGAAATATTGATTAAGTAATCAAATTTGTATTCTTTCTCTGTCTGGTATGTGCTATATTAAGAAGCTAGGACTGCATTGGTATGAGGTAAGTAATGGGGAGTTTCAGAGGGAGTAGTGGCGGACTCTGTGCTTGGAGGTAGTGGGATTGGATGAGTGGTGCATTTGGTCTGTTGGTGGGTTGATTGGTTGACTGTTTTGTATGTACAGGCTGCATATTTGGGCTGTGGGTAACAAAGGTGCCTTGCTAAAGGCTGAAAAGCTTTAATCCTTGGAACTTTGATCAACCTAGCTGTTTGAAGTCTTAATGGTTAACTGCTCCCTGGTGGTGAGGGATGAAGGTGGGCTGAGCCAAGCTAAGTAGGGGAGACTTGGTATAAAAAGTAACATCCTAGGTGAACAAAATAGCCACAGAGACAATTAACAAGAGCATTTCCGAGGGAGTGTGACAGGCTTTCCTTTCAGGTTCAACACTAGGTGTGATATCAAGATGGCCAGCAATAGAACTGTGATGACTGCAAGAGATGTACCTGTTCTCTTTCCTGCCTGAAGACAGAAGGGATTTAATGTGCATAACGTGCAAGTTGGTGGCTGTGCTGGAGGAAAAGATTATTGGATTGGAGGAGCAAGCAGACATGATACTAAGATTCAGAAAAGTGGAGGAATTCCTAGAAGTTTGGGAAACTCCAAGGAAGAATGGAACTGGTCACCAAGGAATCAGACAGAGGAACTGAGAGGGGTCTGGCATTTCATAACCACCAGAGGAAAGAGGTCACAGCAGCATTCTACATGTTGGAGACAGATGAGAAAAGGAAGGCTGTGGCCACCACACAGAAGAGGACCTTAAGAAATTCCAGACAGCTAGAAATTTTGAATTGATACCAGGTCCTCAATGTGGAAACTTTGCAAGATATCTCTCAAGATCCAGCAGGTCCAAAGGAACAGAGAGATGTACAGGACATATGAAGATGGTAGTTTGGCCCAACCTATAAGAAAATGAAGCTTGTCCACAAAGTGTTCTACAGTCACCTAAGAAAGACTGTTGACTCTTGCTGGAGATTCAATACTCAGAAGCATTGAAAGAACATTCTGCAAGGGACAGGCAGACAACAGGACACTGTACTGTCTTCCTGGAGCCAAGATATGCCATAACACTAAAATTGCCTTCGGAAGCTTATCCAATGGGCAAGGATCTGCTAGTGATGGTTCATATTGCCACTAATGACACTGCGTCAGGGGATATCTCACGGATGGATGACTTCAGGGAACTCAGAAGCATGCTGAAGAAGAAGAAGATCCAAGTGATCTTCTCTGAGATCTTTTCTATCCCATGATTGAAGGAAGACAGAATGCAAAAGACTCTGGAAGTGAATAGTTGGCTTGGTAACTGGTGTACGGTAGAGGGTTCAGTGGAATTTTGATCCCCCTTCTACTGAGGTGCATGCCCTCCAAACTATACAGCCCTCTCTGTCCAGAAAAAAATGGACCAGCCTCCTCAGGGACAGGCTGACTAGAGTAGTCAGAAGGGGGCTAAACTAACAGCAAAAGGGGAGGGTAAAAGAGGGATGATATGAGCACTCAGCACAAAATTGAGCTGTTGAGAACAACAAAACAAAAACAGCCAATTAAGGAACCAAATGACATGAAAAGAAGAAATTATTTAATTGCCTATACACCAATACTAGGAGCCTGGGTAACAAATAAGAGAGATTGGAATTTCTTATCTAGTTGGTATTACTGAAACCTGGTGAGATGAGTTGCATGACTGGAATGTTAAAATCAATTGTCATAAGCTATTTAAGAAGGCTCGAGTGAGCAAAAGAGCAGGGGCAGTGGCATGCCATCAAAAATGGCACTACCTGTCTGAGTCACTGATAACTTGGGGAAACAAATCTTCAATGCTAATGGATCAATGTCCTAACAGATAAAGCACAGTGTGGGGTATTAGTTGGTGTCTGTTATAAACCACCAAATCACAGTAGAGAACAGGATGACCACCTCCTTACATACCTATCTATAATATGTAGGGCTGGGGGGTGGGGAAATAACCCGTGTGATCCTGATAGAGGGACGTATGCTGGAGGTGTCATGCTGCCAGTAATAAAACATCATTGGAATTTCTGAACGTTATAGAGGACAATTTCCTACTCAAAAAGTGTTGCAGTTTACATGTGGGAATTCTATATCAGCCCTTTTTCTAACAGATAAAGAGGAACTGATCACAGAACTAAAAATTAATAGTAGCTCAGTTACAAGTGGTCATGACTGGATCATTTAATGTGGAAGCAGAATAAAATCCACATCAGTAGTATTTTTATATATATATATGTATCACACACATGCACTGATTTAAAAGGGCCAATTTCACAAAGCTAAAAACAGTTATGAGCCAGATCAGCTGTGAGGAAGAATTTAATCAGAAAAATGACAATGACAATTGGAGATTAATTAATGTGATGGGGCAAGGCCAGATGGCTATGGAAGAGTAGTGGGAGATAGAAATATTAGCTCCAGGCTAAACAAATCCCTGGTAGCAGGATAAGTGAAATGGCAGCTGCTCCAGGTCAATTAAGACACCTGGGGCCAATTAAGAACTTTCCAGAAGGCAGGGAGAAGGCTAGGTTGATTGGGACACCTGAACCAATCAGGGGCTGGCTGAAACTAGTTAAAAGCCTCCCAGTCAGTCAGGTGGGTGTACATGTCAGGAGCTGTGGGAAGAAGTTGCGCGGTTGGAGAGGCTGAGTAGTACACACCATATCAAGCACAAGGAAGGAGACCCTGAGGTAAGGGTGAAGTGGAGCTTGAGGAAGTGAGGGCTGCTGTGGGGGAAGTAGCCCAGGGAATGTACATGTCACGTTTCTAAAAGGTCAGCTACCATAGCTGATACTATTAGAGTCCCTGGGCTGGAGCCCGGAGTAGAGGGTGGGCCCGGGCTCCCCCCCACCACCACCTTTGCCCCCTGATTAATCACTGAGACTGGCAGACAACAGAGACTGTGCAAAGAAGGATAACTTCTCCTCACCTCCCTTGCTGGCTTATGATGAAAATGTCTCAGTAGACTGTGACCCTTGTCTCTAGAGAAAGAAGGGTTATGTGGAGGGTCACAATGAGCCTCTGAGGCTAGCGAAATCCACCAGGAAACACGGGACCCGTGGAGGCAAGGACAGAGCTTTGTCACAACTAGTGTCAAGAGTGGGATTTTGTTCACAGCGTGGCGGAAGAAAGAAGTTTTTAAAAAAAAAGTGCACTGGGGGTTTGGATTTTATTTGTTTTGGCTTTTGTTTGTTTGCTTTGTACCACAATGGAGGAGGGAGTAAGAGCTCTGGTACAAGCCATGGCAGCCCAGCAGGAGGCCACCCGGGTTCAGGCAATGGCACAACAGGAGTCTATGCGGCTACAGCAGGAAACCAATAAATTATTGATGAGTCAGGCGACCCAAGATCGTGCTCTCTTGAGAGAGGTGGTGGACCAGCTGAAGATCCTCACCACCCAGGCCGAGGGGTCCGATGGGACGCAAACCCTGAGGGCCACTGGTTGTCTGCTAAAGATGACGTCAAGAGATGACGTAGAGGCATATCTCCTCTCATTTGAAAGGACTGCTCAGCATGAGGCGTGGGAGCAGCAGCAGTGGGCCAGCATCCTTGCCCCTTTTTTGTGTGGAGAGGCCCAGAAGGCCTACTTTGACTTGCTTGCCACAGATGCCACTGACTATACCTGTCTGAAGGCAGAGATCCTAGCACGAGCAGGGGTAACAGCAGTGGTAAGGACCCAGAGGTTCCATGAGTGGAAATACCAGGAGAACAACCCCCCGAGGTCCCAGCTATTTGACCTCATACACCTCTCATGGAAGTGGTTAAAGCCCGAAGTGTGCAGGCCAGAGGAGACATTGGAAACCTGGTCATAGACCATTACATGCGGGGGCTGCCGCCAGATCTCCGCAAATGGGTAGGCCAGAATGATCCATCCAAATATGACGAGATGATAACACTGGTAGAAAGACGGATGACAGCCAGGGAACTGACCCGACTACCCAAGGAAGGCCCCTTTCGAAGCAAGCACCCAACTCCAACCCTGGAAGGTTGGGCAGCCAAACCCCTGGAGAGTCCTAGGTGGAAGAAGGGGGGGCCGAAAACCAGCGGGGATCCCAGAAGGAAGGGATTGGCCTGAGTGGGGGAGCCCCGGGACTAAACCTTCTAGCCCCTGGGATAGGGGAGTGATTAAAAGCAATTATAATCCAGGGCCAGAAGACCTCCCTAGTAGGCAGATGGACGCAAGCAGCCAACAGAGAAACTTCCACCACAGAAGGTGAGCCAGAAGCTGCCCCCAGCCATGACGGTGGTGAGCCGTTAGAAGAAGCAGAAGCCAGCCCCGGGAGCTTGGGCAGGTTAGTCCCGGGAGGGAGACTTTTGGGTGGGACCAGGTGGAGGACCCCAGATATAATAACACCAGGAAAGAGGTGGCCGAGATTGATGGGATACCCATGGATGGGAAGGTCGAGGGTCCCAGACCTTACTTTATAGTGAAGAAAGATATCCTGTACCGCGTGGTGCAAATGCAGGAGCAAGAGATACAACAACTTCTGGTGCCACAAAAACATCAAAAAGCCATATTGAGTCTCGCCCACAGTCACCTGTTTGGAGGACACCTAGGGATAGAGAAAACCCAGGCATGGATCCTGAGGAGGTTCTTCTGGCCAGGAGTACATGAAGATGTCCGGCGATACTGCACCTCTTGTCCGGAGTGTCAGTTACATAGCCCTCGCCCGCACTTGCGGGCTCCTTTGATACCTCTTCCAATAATAGAGGTTCCTTTTGAATGGATAGCCATGGATCTGGTAGGGCCCCTAGAAAAGACAGCTTGGGGCCACCAACATGTGCTTGTTGTACAGGACTATGCAACCCAGTACCCGGAAGCTGTTCCCCTGCACAGCACAGCTTCCAAGACAATAGCTAAAGAGCTAGTACAAATCTTTGCCCGGGTTGGGCTACCCAAGGAGATATTGACTGATCAAGGGACACCTTTCATGTCCAAGTTGATGAAAGATCTCAGTTCATTGCTCCATGTACAAGCCCTATGGACCTCGGTATACCACCCGCAAACAGATGGCCTTGTGGAAAGGTTCAATAGGACCCTCAAGGCCATGATTAGGAAAGTGGTGAGCCAGGATGGAAAGATTGGGATACCCTATTGCCTTATCTCATGTTGGCCATCCGGGAGGTTCTGCAAGCCTTCACGGGTTTCTCTCCATTCGAACTACTATATGGGCGCCACCCTCGGAGCATATGGATATAGGCAGAGAAGCCTGGGAAGAGGAGACAAATCCCGGAAGGAACATAGTTGAGCATGTACTGCAGATGAGACATCGGATAGCCTGAGTTACGCCCATTGTACGGGAACACTTGGAGAGAGCACAGGAGACCCAACGAACCCATTATAACCACCAAGCGAAGCTTCGACGGTTCCAACCAGGGGATCAGGTGATGATACTGGTGCCCACAGCAGAAAGTAAACTGTTGGCCCAGTGGCAGGGACCCTATGAAATAATCAAAGCCATGGGAGAGGTGAACTATAAGGTGCGGCAGCCAGGCCGCCGGAAATCAGAGCAAATTTACCACATCAATCTTCTAAGACCTTGGCACGATCGAGAGACATGCTTAGTCATGCATGAGACCCTTCCGCAGGAGGATAACTTATACGAGCAAGTGAGGATATCATCCGACTTGACGCCGATCCAAAAGATCGAGGCAGCTGACATGATCGCAACAGAGATGTGTTCTCTATAAAACCAGGGTGGACGACTGACACCTATCACCATATCTGCATGATCCCCGGGGCCAAGGTAACATTGAGACCCTATTGAATCCCAGCAGCCAAAAGAGAGGAAATCAAGGCCGAAGTAAAGAAAATGTTAGAATTAGGGGTTATTGAAGAATCTTACAATCAGTGGTCCAGTCCAATTGTTCTAGTGCCTAAACCTGATGGTACCATGAGATTCTGTAATGACTTTCGCCTATTGAATGAAATATCCTAGTTTGATGCATACCCCATACCACGCATCGACGAATTGGTTGACCGACTGGGTAGTGCCCGATTCTTGACTACACTGGATCTGACAAAAGGGTACTGTCAGATTCCTCTGACCAAAGAAGCTAAAGTAAAGACAGCATTCTCCATCCCGGATGGGCTATTCCAGTACACCGTGCTCCCTTTTGGGCTACATGGGGCCCCAGCCACATTCCAGCGCCTCATGGATAAGCTGCTGCGCCCCCATATTAGTTATGCAGCTGCATACCTAGATGATGTCATCATCCATACACCAGCCTGGGGAACCCACTTGGAGAAAGTTGAGGCAGTACTGCGCACCTTAAGGCGGGCTGGCCTCACTCCTAATCCTGCTAAATGCACCATAGGGCTAGCAGAAGCTAGGTACCTGGGATATATTGTGGGAAGGGGCATAGCGAAGCTCCAAAGGAATAAGCTAGAGGCAATTCAAAACTGGCCCTGGCCGACCCGAAAGAAGCAGGTCCATGCGTTCCTAGGTGTGGTAGGCTACTACCGACAGTTTATTCCCCATTTTGCCACTAGGGCAAGTCCCCTAATGGAAGTGGTGAAGGCCCAAGGTCCAGACATGGTAAAGTGGACCGACGCAGCAGAGGGGGCATTTACAGACCTTCGGATGGTCCTCTGTAATGACCCCATACTCATACCCTGGACTTTAACAGGGAATTTGTTTTACAAACAGACATTTCCGAGGTGGGATTGGGAGCAGTTCTGTCGCAAATGGTGGAAGAAGAGGAACACCCAATCCCCTACCTAAGCAGAAAGCTTCTCCAAAGAGAACAGAAATATGCAGTAGTCGAGAGAGAATGCCTTGCTGTCAAATGGGCTGTGGAGACACTGTGTTATTACCTCTTAGGCTGGCGATTTATTCTTGTGACGGACCATACACCTCTCCAGTGTATGCAGAGGAATAAGGAAAAGAATGCAAGGGTCATCAGGTGGTTCTTATCCCTCGAACCATTCAAGTTCCAGATACAGCACAGGGCTGGATGCCACCATGGCAATGCTGATGGTCTGTCACGAGCATACTGCCTGGCGTCCCAAGTTGCCCAACTCTATGGTGTTGAGTGGGGGGGAAGGGGGATATGTGACAGGGCAAGGCCAGATGGCTATGGAAGAGTAGTGGGAGATAGATATATTAGCTCCAGGCTAAACAAATCCCTGTTACCAGGATAAGTGAAATGGCAGCTGCTCCAGGTCAATTAAGACACCTGGGGCCAATTAAGAACTTTCCAGAAGGCAGGGAGAAGGCTAGGTTGATTGGGACACCTGAACCAATCTGAAACTAGTTAAAAGCCTCCCAGTCAGTCAGGTGGGTGTACATGTCAGGATCTGTGGGAAGAAGTTGTGCTGTTGAAGAGACTGAGTAGTACACACCATATCAGGCACAAGGAAGGAGGCCCTGAGGTAAGGGTGAAGTGGAGCTTGAGGAAGTGAGGGCTGCTGTGGGGGAAGTAGCCCAGGGAATGTACATGTCATGTTTCTAAAAGGTCAGCTACCATAATTGATACTATTAGGGTCCCTGGGCCGGAGTAGAGGGTGGGCCTGGGCTCCCCCCCACCTTTGCCCCCTGATTAATCACTGAGACTGGGAGACAACAGAGACTGTGCAAGGAAGGATAACTTCTCCTCACCTCCCTTGCTGGCTTATGATGAAAATGTCTCAGTAGACTGTGATCCTTGTCTCTAGAGAAAGAAGGGTTATGTGGAGGGTCACAGTGAGCCTCTGAGGTTAGCGAAATTCGCCAGGAAACGTGGGACCCACAGAGGCAAGGACAGAGCTTTGTCACATTAAGTACCCCTTACTAAATGCCCAGAAAGCCACAACTGAGGAAGAAGGCTGAGCAGGATTTTTTTTAAAAAGAAACTGGATTAGAAAGGAGTGAACGCTGCTAGAAGAAATATATATATAACAAACGGAAGAAAGGGGAACTTGGTAGTAATGAATATAAATCAGAAGTTAGGAATTATAGAAAACTGGTAAGGAAAAAGAGTTAAGGACAATTAGAAGGAGTTTTTAAAAATTCTATTAAGAACATAAAGAATCCTGAAAATCATATTGGTCCATTACTAGATGGTAGAAGTATTAATATTAATGCAGAAAAGGCAGGTGCATTCAATAAATATTTGTTCTGTATTTGGGAAAAACAGATGATATAGTCTCTTCATATGGTGATTCAATTATTTCCACTCCACTAGTATTTCTGGAGGATGTAAAATAGCAGGTCCAGATAGTTTGCATCCAAGAACTTTTAAAAGAGCAGTCTGAGGAGCTCAAGGGACAGTAATGTTGATTTTCAATAAGTTCTAGATGACTGGGGAAGTTCCAGAAGACTGGAAGAAAGCTAAAGTTGTGCAAATTTTAAAAAGGGTAAACAGGATTACCTGGGTAATTATAGGCCCATCAGTCCAACATCAATCACAGGCAAGGTATTGGAGTCGCTGATATACTAC
This sequence comes from Dermochelys coriacea, assembly GCF_009764565.3. Taxonomy (NCBI): domain Eukaryota; kingdom Metazoa; phylum Chordata; order Testudines; family Dermochelyidae; genus Dermochelys; species Dermochelys coriacea. The sequence goes on from NC_050069.1 coordinate 51,496,408, forward strand.
TTTATTAATAAAGAATTAAAGGAGTATAATGTAATTAATGCACATCAACATGTATTTATGCAAAATAGATCCTGTCAAACTATCTTTGTTAACTAAATTTGTTAGTCTCTAAGGTGCCACAAGTACTCCTTTTCTTTTTGTGAATACAGACTAACACGGCTGCTACTCTGAAACCTGTCAAACTATCTTGATTTTTTATAAGATTACAAGTTTGACTGATAAAGTAACATAGTGTTGACACAATACACTTAGTTCCACATGACATTTTGATTTAAAAAAGCTAGCCCAATATAAAATAAACATGGCAGACATTAAATGAATCAGAACTGGTTAATGGATAGGTTTCAACGTGTAGCTGTAGATGGGAAATCGTCATCAAGCAGGTGTTTCCAGAGGGGTCCTGCAGGAATCAGTTCTTGGCCCTATGCTACTTTACATTTTTAACAATGACCTGGAAAAAATAAAATAACTGATAAAGTTTGAAGATGACACACACAGATTGTGGGGAAGTGGTAAATAATGAAGAGAACAGGTCACTGATACAAAGTGATCTGGATTGCTTAATACACTGGGCACAAGCAAACCATAGGCATTCTAATATCGCTAAATGTATACATTTAGAAACAAAAAATGTAGGCCATACTCACAGTAGTGGGAAGCAGTGTCTCTGAAAAAGATTTGAGTGGCCGTAGTGAATAATCAGCTCAATATAAACTCCCAATATGATGCTAATGTGATCCTGGGATGCATAAACAGGGGAATCTTCGCCAAGAGTAGAAAGATTATTTTGCCTCAATATTCCAGCAGCAGTCACATCAGTGCCAAATACAATTTCAGTTCTGATGCCCATAGTTGGAGAGGTTCAGAGGAGGACCACGAGAATGATTAAAGGATTAGAAAACATGCCTTATAGTGATCGAGTCATTGATGCCCTGAGTCCATCTATTTAGTTCAACAGCGAAAGTTAAGGGGTGACTTGAGTACAGTCTATAAGTATCTACATGGGGAACAACTATTTCATTATGGGCTCTTCAAACTAGCAGATAAAGGTATAACAGGATCCAATATCTGGGAGATGAATCTAGACAAATTCAGACTGGAAATCAAGTGTACATTTTTAGTGGTGAGTAACTGTTGGAAAAAATTAATCAGGGTCATGGTAGATTCTCCATCACTGGCAATTTTAAAATCAAGATTGGATGTTTTTCTATAAAATATTCTCTAGGAATTATTTTGGGGGAAGTTCTATGTAATAGAGGAGGTCAGACAAGATGGTCACAATGGTCCCATCCGGCCTTGGAAGCTGATTAGAATTGTCACAAAATTATTAATTAACGAGGCATTAGAAGGTCAGAGTTAAAGATATACATTGCAGTGTAATTTTCAGTTCTTTGATGCGCATACAGCGTGTGATAGTACTGACACAATTAAACTGGACATGTTATAGAGTGCATTGTTGTGGGTGAGTATCATGAGGACAGTGAACTAATGCCACCCACCTGCCTCCACAGGTGGGAAAACTGATGGGAACAGCATTGATTGAGACAGCCTCAGTTAGATGCGGGAGGAGAACACATACTAAGCAGATTCAGAAGTGCTCCTTCCCTTCAGTCTCTAAACACTGATTGGCTAGTTTGGGGAGGATGGGAGCTCATTGGTCCCTCCCCCCACTCCCTTTCATTAATTTAAACCCTAGCCTGGGTCACACAGAACATCTTCCCCACCCTCCCAACACTGTACTGGTAAACTCAGTTGTGTTTTCATGATGCTGCAAGGTTTTGGGGTCCGGAAGGAATTGTTTTCCTCCCATAAGGACCAAATCGGCAGAGGTTGGGGGAGTTTTTCCACATTCCTTACAACAGTGCTGCCCAATTTTTCCTGTTGAGCCACCCTTTACTAGCAATGATATCTGTCTCTCCCCCACCCCCATTCCTGCACAGTTGGCTCAGCGGAGGAGCTAGGTCTGAAGGCGGAGCTGATGGCAGATCTAGGGATGGGAAGGAGCTGGAGCTTGGGGGCGGAGAAGGAATGAGGACAGAGATGGGCTGAAGGTGGATCAGAGCTGCAACTGGCCAGAGCTGGGCTGGGGGCCGAGCTGTGGCTGGGGATGGAGCTGGGCTGGGGGCAAAGTGAGGCTGGGTCGCACTCCTCAACTCCAATGATGTCTGGCCTGGGCCCTCCCAGGTGCTCCCCAAACATTTCTCCATGCCTCCTAGAGGGACATGCCCCAGAGTTTGGATACCATTGCCTTACAGTATCCTGGAAGAGCAGTTAAATTAGATAAGAATAGAATTTAAAAATCAGTGATAGTACTTGGTAAGGATGTTAGTCCATTGGATCTTGTGGCTGGTTTCCACTTTGGTTAAAAGGATAAAAGTATGCTTCTCATAAACAAATATTCCCTGAGATTTTACTGATGGACTTTGTACTCATGGGACAAGGGAAGACCTTGGGGAATTCATGGGCCATGGTCCTTAATTTTAATATCTTTTGTCTCCCTTGTAGTGCAGTGGGTGGTGGGCCTCAGAAGAGTTAGCTGAGTCATAGGGATAGGCTGAGGAGAGTGTATCCCAAGTTATGGGTTGTATGGTAGGGGCCCTGGAACCCAACACTGGAACCATCTAAAATGCCTGGTAGGTGACAGTTTGGATAACATGGTAGATCATCCCTCCCATCACACCTTCCCTGTGTTAAGTTTAATAAAGTTGCATCCTGACACTTAAAATCCATCCCTATGTTTATCCTCATTCTCTGCCACGTCTACATCAATGCGTTGCAAATGGACGTGATTGTTGCCTTGACCTAGGTGTCTTTTTTGCTTGAGTGTCCAGTGTTGTGAGAAAATATACCCAAGCAACTCTTAACTCTAAATTAAGGATCCATCTCTGCTGAAAATAATTAAAGTAGGTGTTCCCATTTCCTTGTTATTTCTCTCTCTTTTAACTAGTTTCAGTATTTTGTTCTTTTTATACCATGAAAGTAGTTGTACATTCCACTGAGACAATACTTGGTCTAAACCAGGCTGTCATTTCCATGTTATAAAACTGATACCCAACTACCTAACAATACATTTTTTCAGTTGATAGGCACGTGAACTGCTCCACCAAGTGACAGGTATTGTGGTGGCAAGTGAGATTGATGGGGGAACCATAGAAGTTTTTTCATAATCTGTTCAGACACATTCCACAAAAAGTAATGCCTCTCTGAAGATTATCTGACTTTAAACCCAAGTAGAGCTGAGTGGAAGGAAAATACTAGAAGGGAATATTTCACATTAAGAAAATATCAAAGCTGTGTAGGAGATGAGAGGTGGGGAATTTAAATCAATTCTCATCTATTTCTGATCTAAGGGAGGGTCAGGCTGAGGACTTGTTCTCTCTAATCAGTTCCCCCATCAACAGGTGGGGGGGGGGACTTGATTTAAGGATTTTTTTCCCCGGCATTGTTTATATAATGGTAATCATGAAGGGTTTAAAGATATGAAAGAATTGTTCTGACATAGCCAGTTGTGCAGAATGAAAAACATTATACATGTATTATTTAATGATCACTACTCTTTGTTCAGAATATGTTCAGTCACATAATAGGTGGTGATAGGCAAAATTCCAAAGATTCAGAAACAATTTGAATTAAGCTCCCAAAAGTATAGGGGCCAGATCCTCAGTCCCGTTGAGGCCCTTTATGCTACACTGGTGGTATAAATTGAATTTAAAGGTATCTTAACTGATTTCCTCAAGACTCCGCAGTTTCTGAGTCTGTTTCCAGATGGGACAGCAGAAGTATAGCAGTGATTCCACATGAGCTAGTGTAGGGGGCACGGCCAGGGAAAGGGGTAGTGCCAGAGGAGTGATAGGACGGCTGAGGACAGCCAGAGTGTAAGGCTGTATTGGATGGGGGCTTATGTGGTGCCTTCTGGCTTCTGGACGGGGGAGCTAGAATGATGGCATAAAGACACCTTTCTCCCTCACTGCATCCCCATTCTCTGCCTCTGTTTCTGAACAAAGCACAAGGCCCTGCCTGTTTACCTAAGTTACCAAACTATCCAGTCCCCAGCGGGCCAGATGTCTCATAGGAACAGGCTCACTGAACAGATTTCTGGTACTCTTCCTTACTGCTTTCAGTCAAGTACAAAAAAAAAAGGCTCTATCCCCATTGAGTTGGGGATAGCACGGGGGTAGCACAGGCAATGTTGAGCAGCACAGGCTAGCTGCCCCGAGTACATACCTGCACACATCCCATGGGCATGAATCCGGAGGGAGCTATACCATGCCACTGCCCTTGCTACCATGGCTACACTGCTATTTTTTTGTATGCTACCTCAAGCTGGGACTCACACCCTTAGCTCCAGGCATAAATGTAGCCATAGTGAAAATACCACTCTCAGAGACTCTCACGCTCCACAAGCCTAACTGGGAAATTCTTCTTCTTAATTCCTATTTCTAGTTGTGACCAGAGGAGCCTTGACCCAATCTCTCCCCATCACACTTGCCCTGCAAAGTTGAACAAGTTTTTATCCCATGTATAAAAAATATTCACAGAAAATGAATCTTGAACTCCAACATGGAAGTATGCACATGGAAAATTCGATTCTAACAATTAGACATTATGGCCATCATTTTGGCATGGCAACAGGGTTGAACTAGAGACCTCAAGAGCTAAAAGCATATGTCTATGTGATGCAGAGCTCAAATTGTAAAGGGAGGATGCTGACCAGTGGGTTGCCTATACCTATCCAATGAGGACACAGAAACAATATGATGTGATCCATATCTAAGATAAACTAACTAATGCAATTCAAATGGTAAATAAGGTATGCTGGAACTGCTCACTGACAACTTATTGACCCAAGAAATGGTGATAGCAGTTATTTCTGGAATTACTTCAAGTAATTCATAGAGCTGAAAGCTTGTAAAATACAGAATAGTGAATTGTGACTAGAAGAAGAGGTTACATCAATCAAGTAAACCATTCACTACACTTTTTCACTGTCTTACTGTTGCATAATACCACACACAGTAGTTTTCATTAAAAACAAAAATCAGGTACCACAGTTATTTCCAATTGCACTTGTAAGTGTAGGGAAATAATGTCCATTCTACCTAATTGATGATTTATGATGAACAGCCAGTTATGATGGGATTGGGTTATTTTATTAGAAGGCTTGAATGAATGTTTACTGTTTGAGGCACAAAACAAAAATTGAACCATAAACACTGTTTTAATGGTGGAATGTGTGAACTATCCCAGTGAACTAGGAACAGGGTGGATTCCTTTTGGTTCCTTAGTTACCACCCTGAGACGTAGTATCTGTAACAATAACTCTATGGAAGACACACTAAACCTAAGTTATTTACCCACCATTTAAAACAATAAGTAAAACGAGGAAACTATTTGTCTCTCTAGCAGAAGTAGAGGACCAAATTTAAACACTAAGTTTGGCAGGTGCAACTCCTATGGAACCCACTGGCAACTACAATGCTCACACCAGCCTTCGTTTGTCCTAGAATGTGACTACACACTCACATTTTAAGGTGAGAAGTGGAAAGGAAAGTGGAAACATGTCTAAAATAAAGAGTTTTTTTTTAAGATGGAAAGCAGAGAATACTTATTACCCATGTAAAGGTAGTAACAGCATTTATAACATCATGGCTGTTCTCTGAGTGTCGGTTTTGTTTGTAAACTTTGTTTTTCTTTTGCTAACTTTAGGGTTTGTTTGACTCCTTTTATGTCACCTGACCCATCAAGTTGATGCATCTATCTATCTAAGGTAGTTATAGGGGTCTTCCTCCAATCACCATATTATCTGACTGCTTCACATTGCCCATGTGAGGTAGGGATGTGCTATTTTTTCCATTTTTACAGATAGGAAAGTGAGGCATAGACAGGCCCATGGCCACACAGAAAGTCTGTGGCAGAGACTTCTCCCAAGTCCTAGGCTACAGCACTAGCCACTGGACCATCTTTCCTCTCTAGCATCTATCCCCATTTTCCAGCTGAGGAAACTGAGTCACGAAGTCATCCAGCAAGCCAGTGGCAGAGCCAGGAGTAGAACCCAGATCTCATCCATTCTCCCTGTTGAAGGAAAAGGCTCTGGCAGAGACTGTGGAATCATGGAAGTAAATGTGCAACTATGCTGATGGTGTCGGTGAGAGGGCTTTGGCTTCTTTGAAAACGAGCTGAAGTTCCGGGAAAAAGGATTACTGTGCTGGGATGGGCTCCATCAATCAAATACTGGGAAGAGCATCTTTGGACATCCTTTAAACTAGGTTCTATGGGGATTGTGACAAAATTCCGGCCAATGCACATCTAGGCTCAGGTAAAGACAACAAGGAAAGGGAATCTGGATTTGGGAATCACACCCTTAAATGTAGCCATCATTGATCATCACACTAGCACTCAGATCCCATCAATAGGCTGGTCAGGAAAATAATAAGACTTTTTTGCAAAAAATAGATTTTTATCTGTAGCTCACATGCCAGAAAAATATCCTTGTTTGACTACTGAGAAACTGTATGGAAAATAATATTGAATCTCATCCCTACTAAAAAAAAGAAAAGGAGTACTTGTGGCACCTTAGAGACTAACAAATTTATTTGAGCATAAGCTTTCGTGAGCTACAGCTCACTTCATCGGATGCATCCAATGAAGTGAGCTGTAGCTCACGAAAGCTTATGCTCAAATAAATTTGTTAGTCTCTAAGGTGCCACAAGTACTCCTTTTCTTTTTTGCGAATACAGACTAACACAGCTGCTACTCTGAAACCTGTCATCCCTACTAGAATTTAAAATACAGCACAACACTGAAACAAATCATGCATCTTGGCAGGGGGTCACTAGATGACCCCTGCAGTGCCTTCTAATGCTGTGATGCTGTCCACTAGGCCACACTGCCTCCAACCTCTTATCATCCTCATGTTTCCCAAAAGAAAGAAAACAATGATTTTTAGCTTTCTATTCATACCAAACATTTCACCAACAAAAATATCCCAAGCTTTTGCAAATTTTCCAGGACATAGCTTTTTAGGTCAAGCTGAAGCTGGAATACAGTTTCCAGAAATATGCAGCACTTGTAGATGTGAAGTATCTCCATTCATAGCAAAAGTATGTGGTTGATTTATCTTCATGTTTTCTAAAATTTTATATAGCACTGTGACAGTGTCAGGCCAGCTGGCTACAGGAGAGTGATTATATTGGGATCCGGGAAGAGGGCAGGCAAAGCCCACCCACTTCTAAAGGATCCTCCCCAGCCTAAGAGGGGGGATCCACAGGACCTGGAAACCCAAAAAAGTATGAGGAACTAATGAAATAACAGGGACAGGAGTGTGGTCAAAGGGTCAAACGAAGGGAACCGGTCGGGGACACCAGACAGAGATCACCGGACAGTGCCCACTGCTCCTCAAAGGCATCAAGGGAGTCAGTGGATGCCGCCCAGAGGAATTCTGCCTGGATAAGTGAATGGACGGAGGATTGGAAATAGGCCCCACAGTCACAGGAGACTCCATCGGCCAACCTCCTCACTCTGGTTTTATGGATTGCCATTTTAGCCAGGGCCAGGAGGAGGTTGACCAGGAGGTCCCGTGACTTTGTGGAGCTATGGATAGGGAGTGCATAAATAAGAAGATGAGGGGAAAAGTGCAATCAAAACCGTAACAAAATATTTGTGAGTAGCCGGAATAGGGGCTGCAGCCTGGCACACTCCAAGTATATGTGTGCCAGGGTTTCCCTCACGCCGCAAAAAGGGCAGGTGTCTGGGATAGGCGTGAACTGTGCCAAGTACATGCCCGTGCTTACAGCTCCATGAAGGATCAGCCAATTGATATCCCTGGTGGGCGTTGGGACCAGGGTGGAGTATAGGCTGGCCCACCAGGGCTCCTCACCCTCCAGAGGTGGCACGAGGTCCCGCCATTTTGTATCGGGATGGGACGTGAGGGTGAGGACATGAAGGGTGTGGAGCATGAGCATGTATAGATGTTTCCTTGACGCGGTCTGGAAGCGGGCCGGCTGCATATTGTGCAGCCGACTCCGGTGAAGGGGCAGAGGGGTCGGTTGGGTCCACGGGGCAGGTGCCCGATGAAAAGGTCCAGAGGGCCTGGGGTGGAGGGTGGGCGGGACGCGGCCTCATGCAGGACCCGGTCAAGGTAAATCTGAGCAGCGGGCGGCAAAGCGGCCCTCACCTCCTGAAGTACGCGCTGGGGAGTACGAGGCCTGGAGAGCCCCATGTGCTGAGTGAGCGTGAGGGGATCCAGCCAGTCTCCCTGGTCATAGTCCAGGAGGTCTCCAACTCTTGTGACTTCTGCCAGGACCAAGCTCTGGCGCACTGAGGGGGACTCCGCCACCTGCACACGGATCTGGGGATTGTGTAGCAGGGGCTCCACGAGGAGATCTGCCCCCACGGTGGCCACCATGGACCTGGTCGCTGAGAACAGTTTCCAGGTCCGGAGGTCTTGAGGAAGACCTCTCAGATGGAGATAAAGGAGTTGCCGGTTGTATCGGAGCCCTCAGAAGCGGCACAGGAAGGCGTGTGCTGGTATGCTCCATACCACACTACCTACACCATAAAGGAGACTCTGCAGGACCTGGAGGCGGAAGACATGGACCTGAGTGTGTAGACACTTCAGGCCCTGCCCTCCCTCCTCCAGGGGTAAAGGAGAGTGATTAAAGGTAGATATATTAGCCTCAGATTAAGCGGGTCTCTTTTCCCTGAGTAAGATAATGGGCTGTTCCACAGCAATCAGGAAGTTGCTGGAACCAATTAAGGCAGGCTAATTAGGACACCTGGAGCCAATTAAGAAGCTACGAGAATCAATTAGGACAGGCAGGCTAATCAGGGCACCTGCTTTTAAAAAGGACCTCACTTCAGTTAGTAAGGTGCATGCAAGGAGCTGGGAGCAAGAGGTGTGCAAGAAGCTGAGAGAGAATAGAGGTACTGCTGGAGGACTGAGGAGTACAAGTGTTACCAGACATCAGGAGGAAGGTCTTGTGGTTAGGATAAAGAAGGTGTTGGGAGGAGGCCATGGGGAAGTAGCCGAGGGAGTTGTAACTGTCACGCAACTATTACAAGAGACACTGTAGACAGCTGCAATCCACAGGGCCCTGGGCTAGAACCCAGAGTAGAGGGCGGGCCCAGGATCTTCTCATCCCCCCAACTCCCTATTGGATACAGGATGAGTTGACTTGGACGTGGGACCTACCTGAGGGGAAGATCCCTGACCTGTCCCCCGACCCACTAGGTGGGCCAGCAGAGATTGCAGGAATTGTTTTCCTTCCTTTCCCCCATGCTGGCCAGTGATGAGGTTAGCTGAGTGAATGGCAGATTTGAGCCACTAGCAAAGGTAGCCAAACTGAGGGCTGCCGTGAACCTCTGAGGCGAGCAAATCCGCCAATAAGCACAGGACCCACCAAGGCAGAGGAGGAACTTTGTCACAGTGCTTATGTAATTTGGCAGATTGAAGTTAGCTATTCATTTAGAGAATAAAGCATTGGCTGTGTCCCCAACGAGAGTGCCAATATGACTGTCAGAGACCAGAGCAAGGGCAACTATACCTAGTGAGTCAGCAAGGAATAGCAGCTCAGGGTGAGATGCTAGAGCCAAGGGTGAGATCCAAAGTCAGGAATCAGAGCCAAGGGTTACAGCCAGGTTACCTGGAGTAAGGCAAGGCAGGAGCGAGGCTTGGAACTAGGCAAGAGCAGGTGCTATTGCAGTCCTGGGCAAATGCTTTGAGTAGTTGGCAAACTACTGTTGCTGGGCTTAAGAGCAAGCCTGCTAGTATCCTTGGCCAATCAAGTGTGGTGTTCAGTCAGGTGATCTAGCTCAGCGTTTCTCAACCTTTTTGATACCAGGGACTGGCTTGCTGCCTTCCTAAACTGTGTCAGGGAGATCTCAGAGACCAGCGCCAGTCCCTGGACCAGTTATTAACAAACACTGGCTGATGCAGCACAGCTGTGGTCATTAGGCTGCCAGGAGACTGAGCAGTCACAGCTGCAGGGCTTTATGCCTGACTGTCTCAGGTGGCACCTACAGGTAAGAGAAATCTTTGAGCACATTAATCCTTCAGATGCTGCTAAATATTAATTAGTACAGTTTCTCTGAGATACATACCTGTCATATGCAGCTATTTTTATTCAAATAGCTCATTTTTTAAATGTGGGTTATAGTCCCACATTTAAATTCCCACATTTAATAATTGGTTCTGGGGCCAGTTTTGTTCAACATCTTCATTGATGATGGAATGAATTGCACCCTCAGCAAGTTGACACGAAGTTGCGGGGAGAGGTAGATACACTGGAAGGTAGGGATGGGCTCTAGAGTGGCCTAGAGAAATTGGAGGATTGGGCCAAAAGAAATCTGATGAGGTTCAACAAGGACAAGTGCAGAGTCCCTCACTTAGGACGGAAGAATCCCATACATTGCTACAGGCTGGGGACTGACTGGCTAAGCAGCAGTTCTGTAGAAAAGGACCTACAGATTACAGTGGACGAGAAGCTGGATATGTGTGTGTCCTTATTGCCAAGAAGGCTAATGGCATATTGGGCTGTAGAAGTAGCAGCGTTGCCAGCAGTTCGAGGAAATGATTATTCCTCTTTATTCAGCACTGGTGAGGCCACAACTGGAGTATTGTGTCCAGTTTTGGGGGCCCCACTGCAGAAAGGATGTGAACAAATTAGAGAGAGTCCAGCGGAAGGCAACAAAATGATTAGGGGGCTGGGTCACATGACTTATGAGGAGAGGCTGATGGAACTGGACTTATTTAGTCTGTAGAAGAGAAGAGTGAGGGGGGATTTGATAGCAGCCTTCAACTACCAAAGAGGATGGAGCTCAGCTGTTCAAAGTGGTTGCAGATGACTGAACAAGGAGCAATGGACTCAAGTTGCAGTGGGGGAGGACTGGGTTGAATATTAGGAAAAACTATTTCACTAGGTGGGTGGTGAAACACTGTAATGGGTTACCTAGAGAGGTGGTGGAATCTCTATTCCTACAGGTTTTTAAGGTCAGGCTTGACAAAGCCCTGGCTGGGATGATTTAGTTGTGGTTCGTCCTGCTTTGAGCAAGGGGTTGGACTAGATGACCACCTGAGGTCCCTTCCAACCCTAATCTTCGATGATTCTATGATTCCTATTACAAATCCCTGCCTGGATAACAATAATTGGCCACTGACTTTGAGTATTATCTGATCCAATGGTATCCCTGTTCTTGAATCACTTCACTGACCCCACTGTTAAAATGCTGCCTTTTCTGAGATGATATGGGCACTGTTTAACACCTTGCACTTTGATAGTACACAACAGTAATGAGAGAATGTGAAAAAAAATCTAGTGAGTAATCTAAATGAAGCTACAGGGGAAATTATAGATAAAGAGAATATAGTTACTTAAAGTGGATTTTTGCCAAGACACAGGCTACATAGTTGTGCATTTTGGAAGTGGTACGTTATAAAAGAGATGGAAAACCTCTGGATAAGTCTTCATAAGAAGTGAACTGCTTTCACAGACTTCTAGAGTAAAAAAGGTTCCTCTATTTTCTACAAGAAATATTACTCAGAACGTATTTTTCACATTTTAATATGTCTTTTCTTTTTATTCTCAATGTGGTGCACTGATATGAAGCATTGGATCATGTTTAATGCACGGTGGTAAAAATAGGTTGGAATTAAAAAAAAATCTATACAGACTGAATCTTGTCTGCAGCAGAGAGACAATGCCCCTGACAATGATGGAATGCCCCTGACAATGATGGAATGCATCACAACTAAATAGATATTTATACATTATAGAATCTCTTTGGAAGGAGTTAAAGTAGTCATCATTGATCATACTAGAGATCAGATCCCATCAATAGACTGGTTAGGAAAATAATGAGACTTTTGCAAAAAATTGATTTTATCTGAAGCTCACAAGCCAAAAAAGATCCTTAATTGGCCACTGGGAAACGGTATGGAAAATACTATTGAATCTAATCCTTATTAAAATTTAAAATACAGCACAACACACTGTAATCTTTGTGTAAGGCATACGGTTATAAATCTCGCTTTCCTATATAAGTAGTTCAGGTCCGAGCACTACAGAGGCCATTTTATATACCCATGTTATTATTCATCTCACTGAAATATGCTCTTTGGTGCTCAAGAATAGAAACGTGTTTACATCTAAACACCACAAAACAGTATGCTGAATATAATATTAGATAACACAACACTATGTGAACGACACATGCAGTATTGTAAAATTAGGACTATATTCCATTTCCTTAGAATAAAGGCTTCTCGTATCAATATTTTTAAATAAAATGTGCCATGGAACAAAAAGAAAAGTCACTTTAACTAAGTAACACCTAATATCAACATAAAGAATGCCTGACTACTCAATATACCCCTGATTTCTAAAACATATCTGCCACCATCTCCTCCCAATAAGCCATGAGAGTTGCAATTTTATGAAGATATTTATTTATAGAGTATTTTTTTTTTGGAATCTAACCATCTGAAATCTTTCCATGTTATGAAAGTGATTTGCAGAGATGAAGTGAGCTTCTGCTGGAAAGGGAGTTTCCCTTTAGCTAGAAAAATAGATCAAAAAGTTATTACCTTTGGATGGAAAAGTTAGTTAGAATTCATAATTGAGCCTCTCACTTCCAGAGTGCCTCTTAGTGTCCTGGAGCAGTGTTGCAAGGATTCTCTGAGTTTCGGACCTCTTTAGTCCTTCCAGTGCCAAAACAGTTTTATGTGGCCTAGCCCTCCAGCTAGGGTATGTTTCAGTTCAGTCCCCTGTTGGGAATAGCAGAAGTACAAAACAAGAAAACACCCTACTGGGGCACATAGGTTCAGCCTCCTTCACTTCTGCTCATCCATCCTCTTTTAGTCTGGGGAAGGATAGAGGAACCCAGGTCCACCCTCTCTTCTGGGTTCCTCCTTTAGTCAGGTTTCTTCACCTCTCCACCTTTGACCTGTTTGTCAACATTTCCCCCAGGTTATGGGACTTTCTGCTATCCCCACTTAGATCTGTAGTTTTACATTTTCTTCTTAGCCAGCTACAAAGGTGCTTCATCAAAGACCTCTCCTAGCTCCTCTCCATAGAAGCTCGGCTGTTGTTTAATTAATTACTTTGTCTCTCATCTTTAGGACAGTTAATATTTACCTCCTCCAAATGGCAGTGCCTCCTCAGCCCTCTTCCTGAAGATGGGGTTTGTGTTTCTGGCCTCTTGCCCTGGAATAATCAGCTGCAAAACTTTGCCAGCTCCCTTCATCTGAACATTCTCTTCCAATCTTATGGGTTTAGCCTGCCAGCCTTTTCCGGTCAGCAGAAGCCCTGTTGTGAAAGAGTTGGCAGCCTTTATGCTGGTCTCCTTCTCCCAACTCCATCCCACAAGCTGGAAGAGCATATTGAGTTGGGTCCCACAAGAATCAATTCTGGGTCTGGTTCTGTTCAATATCTTCATCAATCATTTAGATAAAGGCATCGAGTAAAGTAATAGTTATAAAGTTTGTAGACAATACCAAGCTGGGAGGGGTTGCAAGTGCTTTGCAGGATAGGATTAAAATTCAAAAAGATCTAGACAAACTGGAGAAATGGTCTGAAGTAAATAGGATGAAATACAGTAAAGGACAAATGTGAAGTACTCTGTTCCTTCCTAAGTAATCAGTTGCACACATGCAAAATGGGAAATGACTACCTAGGAAGTTATGGTGGATCACAAGCTAAATATGAATCAACAGTGTAACATTATTGCAAACATCATTCTGGGATGTATTAGCAGGAGTACTTTAAGCAAGACATGAGAATTCTTCCGCTCTACTCCATGCTGATTAGGCCTTAACTGGAGTAGTGTATCCAGTTCTGGGTGCCACATTTCAGGAAAGATGTGGACAAATTGGAGAAGTCAATTCCAGAGAAGAGCAACAAAACAAAAATGATTAAGGTCTAGAAAACATGACTTATGAGGGAAGATTGAAAAAAATTGGGTTTGTTTAGTCTGGTCTGAGTTAGGACATAACAGTTTTCAAGTACATAAAAGGTTGTTACAAGGAGGAGGGAGAAAAATTGTTCTCCTTAACCTCTGAAGATAGGAGAAGAAGCAATGGGCTTAAACTGCACCAAGAGTGGTTTAGGTTGGACAATAGGAAAAACTTCCTGTCAGGTTAGTTAAGCACTGGAATAAATTGCCTGGATAAATTGTGGAATCTCCATCATTGGAGATTTTTAAGAGCAGGTTAGACAAATACCTGTCAGGGATAGTGTAGCTAATTATTAGTCCTGCCATAGTGCAGGGCACTGAACTAGATGACCTCTCAACGATTCTTCCAGTCCTACGATTCTATGATTTTATGATTCTTCTGGTTATTAATAGTTAAGCCAAAGATGCAGAGCTGTTTTGGGGAAAAAAGAGAAAATATGTAACATGCCCTTTATCTTAATACAAAGAGTGTCCAAATGGATAATTATAGGATAAAATGGGCTCAAAACACTTGTGGTGCAATAAAAGAAGTTTTAGCTCTAAACATTTTAAGCTATATCCTTAGGCATGTCTAATAACCTTTGAGCAACAAAGTACAATGCACACTAAAGAGTGTGAACAAAATAATTGATAGAACACAAGGCTATAGATAGCCCTCTTTGAACAAAGAATATTGAAATCAATCCTAAACCTCCCTGGAAGCCAATATTAAGATCACAGTGACTGTGAAACATGCTGAATTGATGTTACTGAATTCTAGAGAAATTGCAGTTTATTCAATACATTACTAGGAAGATCTGTACAAGTGAATTAAAATAATTGTACCTTGGGATAATGAAATCATGCATGGATGATCCTGTTGATGACTAAGTATATTTACTGTTATAATAGTTGTCAACGGCTGGGTTGTCCTGTTATGTTACAACTTGCAGGAGAGGACTAAGAAAAAGGGGAATATTGTAAGGAATTCCTCATGAAGTCCTTCTCATATTCCATTGGAGAGGTTGTTTTTGCTCCTCTTGTATCTTACAGATCCCAGGAAATCTGCAGGACACCCACCTCTTTGAGCATTCATATTGCTCCATGGCAGTTCAGCCCCAATGAAGCCATGCTACCAATGTCTATCCCTGGTTGCAGCTGCTTCTGGGAACCCTCTTAAAAGAGGGCTCCTTCACCACAGAGGGGGTTCTGTGGAAAAGCTCTAGGCTGTATCATCTCTCTCTCAAATCATCTCGGTAGGCCATGTCAGTGAACTTTCCCCTGACATAACTCTCATCTCAGGCTACCTAGTTCTTTTCCCACCTCATGTGATCCCCATCTTTATACAGAACCTTCTGAGGAGTAAGGGGGAAAGGGGACAGAGCAGATCATGGGGGCATAACCTGGACCCAAATGTGGCAAAGCAAAATTGCCTCATGGTTTGAGCATAAAAAAATAAATACACAAAAGAGCGAAAACTGGAAAGGCTCATGCAACTTCCAGAAAATGTTGAATACCAAGCAAAATTAAAATTAAACTTAATTAAAACAACAACATGTAAGACTGGGGAACATTAACATGAATCAGACATTATTCAGCTGTATTGATGGAGCCCCTTAAAAAAAAAAGAAAAGCTATCCATGTTTCATCAATATGGCAGTGATAAGTTAGATTTGCCATAACTGAACCCAACAAAAATATATACATTCTGAAAAGTAAGGGGTACAGGAAAGATCCCTTTTGAGCCTTCACAATACTGTTCCAAATCATGGAAAATAACATCTACAGGAAAAAAATAACTGTGAAAGAGCTATAGAAACTGTTTCAGAGTGATCCTGCAATGTGGTATAGTCCATAGCTCCCGCATCACTGATATAATTTAGTAAACAGGGTATCACTCTGAGCTTGAGTATGTTTCTAAGCTGCTGTTACACTTTCTGTTCTCTGAAAACTTCACCAATTTTCAGTTTTATGTTCTATACACTGCACCTTTTCATTGCTAAGAACACTATAGGAGTGAAAAGGCAGCAGCCATTTTGTTCTCAGAACTGCAACAGGCTACGTAGAGCACATAGTGCTCCCTCCTTAAGAGTTTACTTTTGTGATAGCTCCTTATTTATGGAGACGCAAGAGGTTGCACAGAACCAGTGCATCTCCCTGTTGTAAAAGGTGTTTTATGGAGTTCTAATTAACCTCCTATCCTAGGAGAGACAAACAGGTTGCCACATAGCTTGAATTCCAGTTTTGTCTCCTTTGTTTCCTAGAGACTATGACACCATCTCTGGAATGCTATGCAGCATGAAGACATGTAATGGCTGAATAATACACTGCAAGTACGTATATTACACAGATGTTCCAGTTAAAGCTAACCAGTGTTTAATACTTCAACATATTTCCTGGAAATACATGACCATGTCCACACTGTTTGACAGGCCAATAGATGACAATTGCCTACTCTACTCAGTGACGGGTCTTGTACAAAATTTTAGTTTGAGCAATGTAACTGTTTATTACACCACAATGATCGGATCGTTAACATCTCAGATCTGAGATGAAAGTATTCACTTTCAAAAACTAAACTAGACTGAAAAGTGGGAAATGAATACAGAAACAAATCAATCTCAGACACTCAAATCTGAATTGAATATCATAGTGGATAACCAACTGAATATGAGCTTCAGTGCTATGTAGTTATTAAAAGGACAAAAGAGACCCTTAGATGTTTAAATAGGTGAATATCAAGTAGGAATAGCAAGATACATACATATATGTTCTAACGAATACTGTGCTCAGTTCTGGCACCCTCACTTGAAAAGGATGTTGAAAAACTGGAAAGAGTTCTGAAAAAAACTAAAAGGATGTTTTAAGGACTGAAAAACCTGCCTTACAGTGAGATTCCTAAGAAACTCAGTTCATTTAGTTTATTAAAAAGTGACTTGACCATGGTCTACAAGTAGAAGAAGAAGATTTCAGATATCAGACTTTTTTTCCAGTTAGAAGACAAGGACTTAAACGTACAGCAGTTGGATCTTTTTAAGCTAAAACAAAAATAGTAAGGGTAATTAAGCACGGGAACAGCTTACTTAGGATGTAGTAGATTCTTCATCACAGACAATCTTTGAATCTAGCTTTGGATGTCTTTCTAAAAATAGATGGTTTACTTCAATCAGAAATTAGGGATTTCCCGTAGGAATTTCTGCCTGAAATTCTTGTGATGTTACACTCCATTTTCTTTAAGAATATATGCTTATGATATGGATATAACATAACTGAGATATACTTAATGCAAGATGGCTCATGTAAGATATCATTGTAAAGATTATGATTTACTGAATGTGATTATCCAATTTGTATGCCTGTATCATTTCTGTATCTGAAGTTAGGAATATTGACCATGTATCTGTATTTCAAATGTGCTGCTTTGGGTGTCACCCATAACTAGTCCTTCGGATATAACAATGAAAAGCCAGACCAGGCTGATGGCCTATTAGCAAAGACAATGGACTGTGAAAGAGTTTAGTCTTCCTGTGGACACTCCAGACAGCCTATGAGTAATGGCTGCCACAGCCCTGCGGAGACATGGGTCTTAGTCACCTGGTACTCGACCTCATCCTTAAAATGCCAGTGTTTTTCCACTGGAACACAAAGGGTTCCCACTATACACAAGAGCTATATAAGGCAGGGGAGTGACATCATCAGGGTTCTCCTCTGCCTCCCCACCAAAAGAGACATTGAAAAACATCTGGGAGCAAGAACTGAACTGAGGGGAGAAAAATTGAACCCAGGCTGTGAGGGCATCCAGGCTGTGAGTGGAAATACCTAAAGTCTCAAGACTTGCAAAACTTTCTGTAATCTGATGAAATATTTGACAATATTTAGGGTGAGAAATTACTATTTGTAGTGAATCAAGCTTAGTTTGCCTGTTTTGTTTTATTTGCTTGGTAATCTGTTTTGTACTATTTGCTCTCTCTTTAACCACTTAACCACTTTTGTAGTTAATAAAATTTGTTTTGTTTATTATTAAACCCAGTTTATGTAATTTCTAACTGGGGGTGGGAAGCAAGAAGTCATGCATCTCTCTCTTCACATTGAGGAAGAGGGCAACATTTTATGAGTTTACACAGTGCAAATTTTTCTATACAGTACGAAACAATATACCTTTGGGTTTAGGTCCCCAAAGGGGTATTGATGAGAGTACTGGGTGAGCCTTTTCATACAGAGCTGATTTCAGTTTCTGTCTGCCTCAGGGTGTGGCCCTATCTGTGTGTGTGTGTGTGTGCGCGCGCGCGCTGCAAGTGACCAGAGAGCCTAAGTCAGTGAACCAGGGAGAGGGAATCCAGGATGGTGGAGTAGGAGAGGCTCAGTTAAACCCCAGTACATCAGGTGTCATCCCAGATGAGGGGTACAACCTATCACAATTCTATGGCCTTCTGTTATTACAGGAGATCAAATTAGATAATTATAATGTTCCCTTTGGGCTTTAAAATGTATGAATTCAGATGGATAAATATATAAGGAAAAAATCAGAATGTCAGCCCATACATCAAATACAGCTTGATTGTTTTTTAAAGTTTCAATTGTTTTGATTGACCCCAACAGAAGGGATACTTCTATAGATTTGGAAGCCTTTGATGGGTCTTTGTTAGGTCCAAAGGCATAATAATTAAATTGTGAGGAACCTCTGCCCTTGAAAAGACACCCAAGATCTAATTAGGGCAGTTAGCAAGACTCCACCAGAGAAAATAATTTCCATAAGATATTTATTATGTCATATGAAATATAGGATGTCAATGCTATGCAGAAGGAAGGAGAATATGGATGGGTTGTAGAGAAAGAGGAAAAAAGGAAAAAATTTCAAGTAGTTTTTATAAAACTCAGATTCTTATCTGCAGCTTATCAGAATCTAATCTTGAACGACTTTGAGATTCACCTACTGCTAAAACAAATGTCAGGACTTGTTTTTTACCCACAGCAGTTTACATAGTAACCTCATACATTTTTTCACTAATTTATAAAGAATAAAGTAACCTTACAAAAAAGGGTACTCATGCTCATAACATTGTTTGTTATTAGTAATACAGCTTGAACTAGATAAGAAAGACAAAAAGCAATGGGCTTAAACTGCAATAAGGGCTGTTTAGGCTGATTATTAGGAAAAACTTCCTAACTGTGAGAGTGGTTAAGCTCTGGAATAAATTGCCCAAGAAGGTTGTGGAATCTCCATCATTGAGAGATTTTTAAGAGCAGGTTAGACAAATACTTGTCAGGGTTGGTCTAGATAATACTTAGTCCTGCCATGAGTGCAGGGGACTGCAGTAGGTGACCTCTTGAAGTCCCTTCCAGTCCTACAATTCTAGGCTTCTATAATCAAGACTAGATTATCATAATTGCATGCATATATTTGGGTGTGCTTAATGTGCACAAATCTTCAGGAACAGATCAGGTAATTTACACATGTACATGGCACCTAACTACAACAAACACAAGCAAGTATCTGATGTGTGCACACAATGGGCATTTGTGTGCTTAGATATGTGCAAATGTAAGCATACACATGCCTAACTTTAACTGTTGGGTCCTTCTTTTTCATCATTGCCAATAAAGAGGGCTGGAGAAGTAAGATATTTCCAAACTATGAACATGACCATGCTCATTTATACAATGCTGAATTTAGTACCTTTTTGAATGAATGTAAAGTAGAACATAACAGATAATAAACTAGCTGTTTCACATAGCAGCACCCACTCTGTCTGGTTGGAGTTAACTTAACATTTACCATCCTCCATTGTTAAGTTTACTGTGGTACGTGTGTTCTTCTCTGCTCTAAATACACAAAATACCACAAATACCTTTGCAAAGATAAATATCACAGTATGGTAAATATCAGGATTTTAACGGTACCCACTGTACTTCAATCCTATCCTTTATCATCTGTATTTCCAGCCTGGGCATCTTTTGCTTACTATTTGTGTTCAAAGGATAACGAATACTGGCTTAGAATGAGCGATTCACACAGGCTTGAGATTTAGGATCACTAAACTCATTTTAGGTGTCCAGTGATTAAACTGCAAGCTCCCACCCCAATATTCCATACTTCTAAATTGCAAGGCAGTTTGATATGTATTTTAGTATGCCTTTATCTTTTCTGTTTTCCTTCGTTATCACTTGACACTTTAATTTCTGGGCATCTCTTGGAAAGTCCTCAGTGCCCTTTAAGGTGATTACTTATATCACACACTCCCCTCAACCCCACCACGCTTTTATAAAAAATGAACAATTATGCTTGATATGAAATGAGAGGAGAAATGAATTGAGTACTAAGCTTCAGTTGTAAACATCAGTATTTTTACTTTCTATTTTAATGGAAATTAGTTAGCAGTGTAAAATTAAATGCTTTCTTACAGATTTATGATTATAAAAGATGGATAATGGGTATAAATCTTTAGGCAGTTAAGCACTATTTTCTATGAAAAAAGATGAAATTAAAGTACAAGAATAATGTTTAAACCAATTTTTATGCCCTAGTATTAATCATTGTTAATAAGAGACTATCGCACTTTAAATGGGTCATCTATACTGAATAAAATGCTTTGAAGTATTGCATTAATCTATTAGGTTTCAAGAATTGAATCCTGAGTTGGAAGAGTTCTTTAAACCTCTGTAACAGCTACAAAAGCAATAAAACTAACTGTTTCTTCTCTTGAAGAACTAGTTTCATGCAGTTTTGATGTTTTGGTCGCAGCTCAGAACATGATTATTATGTCTTTTACATCTGTATGCACATGGTAATCCTTAAAAGCATCTCTATTAAATTATGGCAAACAAATCTGATGTACGTACAAAACAAGCTTGTTAATTTGAACAGCCAGAAGGGAATGGCAGCAAGGTAGTAGTTTACTATTTAAAGCCACTAGTGTTTGAAAGGGGAAAAAAAGAGAAAATAAATAGAACATTTAAAAATAAAATTCAAGCAGAGTAAAATCTCCAAAATCTCTTTCTACAGTTCAAACAGGGAACAAAGGCACCAACAGGTGCTGAGGCCATGGAAACCACAGGCACACAAGTGATAAGAGTCTTGTTTAATTTTTTCAAAATATCTGGTAGAAAAGGTCACTAGAATGACCCACAATCAAAACCAAGAACAACCAGTGCCAGAGTGGTAGTCTGGTCAAATTCTGAAGGCAATGTGAGTTGCACAACACAGGCAGGTCACACAGTTATAGCAGGGATCTCCTTTGCCATGCGTCATAGAATCATAGAATATTAGGGTTGGAAGAGACCGTAGGAGGTCATGTAATCCAACCCCCTGCTCAAAGCAGGACCAACACCAACTAGTCATTAGAATGGAAGAAACCAGAATGAACAGCAGAAGTTGACTGACCTGTTAATGGGGAACACGCATGCTGACTCGCTATTGGTTCATGGCCAAAGACATAGTGATGGGATTCCCCCCACTTATACATAGAGGTCTGAACCTCCATCATGCCACAGACTACTGCTGAATAAGACCTGCTAGTAATTTTCTTTTGTATTTCTTCTCTCTTTACATAGTCCAGGAGCATGTCACAGTGAATATTTTAATTGTGCGATTTTTTTCTGGGTCTCTGAAAACTATGCAACAGGACTATTTTTTTTAAAAAAGATAAAGAAATATGATTAAGTTGTGGAGTTGGCCTGGGGAAAAATCTTTATCTCCTTCTCTATGAGGCGCCTTTGGCTTCTCTAATTCTTTAGCCTCTTCTCATTCAAATATATATATTTGGGGAGCATTATCAGTTTTGTTCTCGATTATAGAATATAATATAAATATTAAAAAACATAAATAAATGGCATAAAACTCCCAAAAAACATTGAGTAACATTTTCAAAAACGCCTATAACTTTAGATCCTAACTTTCACTGAAAACCAGTGAGACTTAGGCATTTTCCAAAGTTTCAACAATTTACAGCAATTAATCAAGACAAGATTGTTTAGAAGACACTCAGACATTTACAAGGGAAGTGAAGAGGCTGCCAAAAGAAAAAATACACATGTGTATTTTATAATGGTCCACCTCTCGTGATTTTTAAAGCCAGTTGAAGGCAGATAAAAAAGGAGGAAGATGTTCAAACAGGATGTATACATCTGATTTTTTCTTTAAATATCAATGCATCTGAAAACATAACCAGATGTGTTGCCCAGTTCTGTACCCCATTTCTTTCAAGAAAGATTACTGCAAAAAATAACATTATACATTACCATTCAGTATAAGCCAGGATTTACCTTTAAGGCACAAGGCCCATGTTTTGGGTAGTGCAGAGGTTCACTGTCTCCTGTGCATCCTAGCATGCAAAGAGACTGTGCATACTTCATTATCCTTTGGGATAGTGTAGTCTGCTCTTCCCAGAACATCGGGGCAGCTCCTCAGCTGGTGTACATTGCTACTGTTCCACTTAACTCCAGGGAACTCTTACAGTTTATATCAGATGAGCAGCTGCTTGACTTGCTCTTCCACATATTGTGGAGCAGGAGTAGCATGACTGTGACTCTGGTCCTTGAACAGGGTCACCTACTGGGTAGGTGTTTGCACCAGGACACAAAAATTGGAGAAGGTATAAGTCCCAATGACAATCTGGGCCTTCCAATGGAATATGCACTAAAGTTGGGTATGTGTGCGTGAAAAACACCAAAGGCTCAGAAATTGCATCATATCATATTTATTGTTAGTTCCATATGGTAAGTGAATTGTGAAACAGGCAGTGGACATGATCAGAAAATATTTGCAGTCTTGCAAATAAACATTATATCTGATCCTCTTTACTCCACATTACGCTTTTTCTCCCAGTGTGGCATGTTCTTCCACTGGTTCATCTTAGGTATATGTGCAAGTTTTCCCCCCATCTGGTATTTCTCAGGCTGTAGCATTGACCTTGTGTATACATTTAGACACTTAGGATGCATTTTCCATCTTACGTTGCTGTGAGTTTAAGAGAGCACTGCATCATGGGATTGAGCATTCTCACTCTTGTCCTTAATATGTTCCTGCTTCAGGATTTACACTTCATTCTAGCATAGTACTTCCACATATGTACTTGTGGCAGGGTGGTCTGCTGCTTAGTGGAGTGGTATACATTAGGGGAGGTTTTCTTGTCCTTACCTTTTAGAAGTTTCTGTAGTTTGTAAAATTCTTACGTTACATGTGGCATGATTGAGTGAATATAATAGAAATGGAGTATGAAAGATTTGTTTCCCGTCCCCCGCCCCATTTTATGTCTCTCTATTCATGTTGCATTTTTCTGTTGTAGGTCTTCTTCACTTTCTTTTGGAAATCAAATGAGCACTAAGAGAGTGCTATCAGTTGGGTTACTATAACAATTGGCCAGAAAAGACATAAACTTAAATGTCCCGGTTTAATCCTGAAAGTCTAGATGAGGATTCTTGAGGAAAAGCAGAGTTTGGAGATAATCAGAAAAGGAGAAACACCACATACAGACAATTCTCCTGAGCTAAAAGTGACCAATTTTAAATGTTGTAAGCAAAAGGCATCCTGCACCTGAATGTTGGGTAATTAAACTTTTCTTGTGTGGGGGTTAAACCTTAGAGGAATGAAGGCTGAAAATCCCACTTGGGAAACTGGAATTTTGACTTTGGGTTTTTGGTCTGGAATGTTTATGCATGTCCTTTCCCAGTTTAGGGAAAGACAAATAAATATTAATTTAACCTTCCAGAGAGAAAGCACCTGTTTTATTAAAGTCAGCCCCATCGCATCAGATGCCCCTTTGACAGCACTGATGGAACCAGGTCAACAAGGCAGTTTTTGCTCAATTTATAGCCTCTTTTACTAGTAATTTCCTACCTATCTTTACCATACCTAAACAATAACTAGAATAGGGCTCCACATTTTTTAACAATGATAATAATTAAACAATAAAGTGTAATCATTCTCTTGACTCTCCTTCTCTCCTTCTGCAAAAACTAGAAGCTATGAATTATCCTGATAATAACAGGTCTGAAGTTTATGGGAAATCCCTAGTATTGCCATGTGCTAGACTATAATTATTTCTATGTAGCACAGTCACACTCAACTCATTCTGTCTATGAAAATCATACTCAAAATCATTTAATTCGATTTGCTAGCTGTGGAGAAACAGACAAAACCAATAGGAATTATTTCTTGTTGAAGTAACCTTACAAACTGTAAATTAGGTCTTGTCTACCTGCTGTTACAGCACTGTTTGATTAGCTGATTTTTCTTAATCGAATGTAGTATGGTTTTATTATATTTGGTGGTTACTACAATAGACTTGTGCTCATATATAGTGTTAGATTTATACAGTCCATACTTGTGTGCAGATATAAAACATGGAAAGCTTCTGGTTTCTTTCCCTTCAGAATAAGAAACAACAGATTGCTTTATGTGCAGACTCCAATAGGGTCTGGCAGCCTTATTCTGTCTTCACAGTGTGATGTTTATCTTGGCAGCATAATTCAGCGTTGTCATCCTACCTGGGTTCATGGTCCTTGCATTTCAACTAAAAATATAAACAACAATCCATATTTATTAATAAATCTAAGCTAATTATGTGTAGATGGAAACAATATATTTTTAAAGATTGTTGCATTGAATTGTTTTACTTTATTACACAATAGAAAGAACTAAAACTGGCAGTAGTTAATTGCTTTCATGTTAGAGATTAGCAGCTAGCAGGTCAAGTCAGAATTTGCAGTGGCACTGCATTTCCAATATTTCTGAGGTTTAAAATAGCTCAAGAAATGTTATCCTTGGGCTATTTGTGTCCTTTGGCAAAGGAAGCTCATTTAATGAAATTACTTATCTCAGACATTCAGAGAGAGACAGAGAGAGAGAGTGAGCGACATCCATTTCCAAATTATTTCTTTAAAAGAAAAAATGAAGGCCAGATTGCATAAAGAAGGAACAACCAAAGGAGGTCTTTGTGTTTAGAGAGAGGCCAAAGAGAAAACCTCTCTAGTGTATTAGTTGTCATATCTTCAGCACCCGAACTCTGTAAAGGTCACTGTTTCTGAGTTAATAAACTAAAAAATGTCATCAGCGGGCAGTAACTTTGAGGTCATTCAGAAAGTTAAGGGTCGTAATAAAATGAATCTAACAGATGATTAAACAAACAACCTTTATAACAGTATTTTAATTTTTTAAAACAGACATTAAAACATAGCAGTTTCATGGCTGTGCTCACTCTGTGTACACTAGGCCAGTGCTCTCAACCTTTCCAGACTACCATACTCCTTTCAGGAGTCTGATTTGTCTTGCATAACCCCAAGTTTCACCTCACTTAAAACCTACTTGCTTACAAAATCAGACATAAAAATACAAAAGTGTCACAATACACTATTACTGAAAAATTGCTTATTTTCTCATTTTTAACATATCATTTAAAAACAAATCCAATGCAATATAAATATTGTACTTACATTTCAGTGTATAATATATAGAGCAGTATAAATAAGTCATTGTCTGTATGAAATTTTACTGTGTGCTGACTTCGCAAATGCTTTTTATGTAGCCTGTTGTAAAACTAGGGAAATGAGTTGATGTGCCCTCTGCATACTGCTAAAGGTACGTGTACCTCTGGTTGAGAACCACTGCGGTAGGCTGAATGGACAGTCACTGTTTATTTTGGATTACATTGAAAGTGACCGAAGCAGCTGCTTAATCACATCTGGCCAGTTTCATTTTTTGAAGAATGCCATGGATTCTAGTCAGGACTGACGTTAAGGGGTATCAAGTAGGGTAACTGCCCGGGGAACCATGCCACAGGGGGCCCCACATGGTAGGGCTCAGGCTTCGGCTTTAGAAATGTTGCAGAAATCCTATGTGTGATCAGGTCAGGAAGGTGGGGTGGGGGTCTCACTCCTTAGTTTCTGCCTTGGGTCCCACCAGATCTAATGTCAGCCCTGATTGCAATGAAGTTACATTAGCGATTAATTTGATCCCTGAATCACTGCTGAGTTTTTTGTAGAATCCAGCTATACAAGTCTCTTCTGTGTCAGTTCATAGGGGTTTTCTGCAATCACTTTCTTCATGTTTAATATTTGTGGATTTGCATCACATGCATTTTGCTTTGTGTGAACCAGTTCCAGATCTGAAATCAAATCTCAGATGAAAAAACTGACCTTCACTCAGTTCTGTTTCAACCAGCTAGCAAAGTTCACATGGTTTTGATGTGAAACCAAAAATCGACCCTAGTTTCCTTGAAATTGGGCTCAAGTTCAAACTTCAGGAAATCTTTCAATGGAGCTGGGTACAGTTTGACATGGGGAGGAGGCTGCTTTTAAATGAAACTCCACAACCAGCCAAGCTTCATGGAGCTTCTGAATTACTATGAACATTTAAGACAGGTTGACATTCAGGCAACCTTCTGTAACTATGGTGCCCTCCTGGCCAAGATGGAGTCTGCACTGAGGGTGGCTCTGGCCAAGAAAAGGCATGCACAGGAACACACCAGGAAATCTCTCTTCGACCCCAAGGGCACCTGTTCCAAACACCCCACAGTAATCACAGAAATACCAAAATAGTACAATGCATATAGAAAAAGGAAATATTTCTTTAGAGGGATGAATGGAGAAAAATAACAGGGGAGAAGACAGAGGTTACATCCACCACAAGTCCTGTCAGCCCCAGTGGTATCACAATACAAAGGATAGACGCTGAGCACTTTGCCTAGACCCAGAGTTCAGGAATCCTGGGCAGCATTTGTCTGCCACAGAATCTTGGGTGCTCATGGCTGTCTTCAGCACCAGTACACTTTACCCAACAAACCCCTCCAGCTCTCTTTTCTGCCACTCTTTGCAAACCCACACAGAGCAATAACCTCCTCACTTAGGTAGGTACCACCTCCTTCCTTATTCCCAATGCAAGGTCACAAGACCCAGTACTCATTGCACCATGTAGCTCTGGGCAACAAATGATACTGGGTCCAACTCTGGTTTGTCCTTCTCAGGTGATTCCTTCCTGGCATGGTGCACCTCCTGGCTTCTGTCCTGGGACATCCCCTGCTGCCCAATCTATTCCTCTGTAGCTAGGGTGATCGGATGTCCTGATATTATTTGGGGCCGTCCCACTATTAGCAGCTGCATTGATTTAGCGGGTCTGGTGAACACATGCTAAATTGAGGGAGAGCACTCTCCCATCCATTTGTGTACTCCAGCTCCCTGAGAAGTGTAAGGGAAATCAGTGGTAGAGCATCTTTCATAGACCCAGTGCAGTCGTAGACACTGTGGTAAATGGATCTAGCTACGTTGACTTCAGTTACATTATTTGCTTAACTGAAGTAACGTACAGTTCGATTACCACGGTAGTGTAGACCAGCCCTATGTGTCCCTTATACCTCACGGACTTCGGCAGAAAATCACCCCCTTCAGGCAGGGCACCACTTTCAGCAAACTTACTCAGTACCAGCGGGTAAGTCACCAGTGGAGAAATCAAACAATAGTTCCACATAACCTCCCATCTCACAGAGATTCTCAAATCTCTCAAACCATTCCTGGTCCCAGCCAGGCCTCACTTGAAAGTGATAGCTGTTCTTCTTCCCAGTCAGCCCTCAGCTGAGTTGTGGTCTCACCCTTTTAGTCCCTCCCCCTAACTCTGGCACTTACTTCAGGTGGCACAGTCAGTGCTAATTGAGTCCACAGCAGCTCCCCCTCACAAAATAAGATAACAATGTAAAAAAAAAGAGCAAAATCACATTATCAAATACAGTACCAATTTGTCACCTTCTGTTTCATTGATATACAACTCATTTCATTTTTCATCAGTGAGGAATGAATATTTACCTGCTAACCCGAAGTATAAACTGACACACAGTGGAAGGAGGAGAATTAACATTTTTTGTAGTCAGCATGAGTTGAAATGTTAAGAATTGTTGTGCATATGTCAGATCTTTACACGATCCTTTATAAAGGTAGGGGGATTCTGACATAACTATTGACACAGATAAATATATTCCCAGTAAGTGGGGGGGATGGAAGGGAGAGGAACCATATAAAGCTAGAAACCTTTTGTGACTAAAAGGACTGTGGATTCCTTCAATCTGCACTTGGAATAACAGATTGCATTACAAATCCATGGGCAAAATAATGGATTAAGGTAAATGTACCTGTAATCCTGAATCCCATAAAAAGTTTACATGCGGCAATCCATCAGTTTTTACTTGAGTTGTGCATTTACATACCCTCTTTAGGAAAATTAAATGTGGATTTTTGGCTGCTTATCTAAACTATTTGTTCCTTGTTGTAGTGATGATGAACTTGAATCATGAATTGTGATGTAACTGTTAAAGAAAACATAGCTCTTAAACCCACAGGAAACTAAATAGCATGTAGGTACCAAAGTCTGACTATAGCATTGACTGGCAGCTAGGGGAATCCTAAGCCTGGGAGTAGGGTTAGATTTTGACTGTGGACGCGGGATTCTAGGGTTGAGCCAGACCATTCTTGCTTCATCAGTGGTACCACATCCACTGCTGCTGACTTTTCCAAGACCTCCCTTAGATTGGGCACTGGCGATGTAGGAAGGCTGAAGAAAAAGAAGGCAGATCATTAAAGGAGCAGAATTCTAGTGCTGGAAAGATTGATAGGAACCCATAATGGATAAATGCAGAGAGATGGGCTAGTGGGCAACAGAAGAAGGGCTGGCAGTTTCAAGCTGGCTCAGTTACTCCAGCATATGAAGCTGAATCAAAATCAATTGAACTCCAATGAAAATCTGTAATGTGACTTCAGTAGACTGTGGTTAGACTCTTGGTGCATAGACTGTCAGATGGAGAGGTAGCACTTGGGAGAAGCCTCATTGTGGGCCAGAATTTTGGATCCTTAATCATGTTGAGTAGTTCCTTACTCCACAAGCATGGAGTGACCGAGACTACTGGTGGATTTTAAGTACTCAGTGAGAGTAAGGGTTGAGAGAATCCAGCTCTGTATTTGGGGAGGATCGGTGAAAGGTCACATATGAAGGAGATTAATCAGGCTAGTACAAATGAAAAGACATCACATAGACACTGTTAACTAAGTGAAAGTGTTGCGATGCCTGGAGTGACTCCACAGCTGAGAATGCCAGTGGAGGCTTGCAGAAGCGGTGCAGGCTGAGGGATGTGCTGGCCGCCGCTTCCCGCAACCCCCATTGGCCTGGAGTGGCGAACCACGGACAGTATGATCTGTGGTCAGCCAAACCTGCAGGCGCTGCAGGTAACAAACCTTAGATTTCCTGATGGGCGTGTGCCAACAGTTGCCGATCCCTGCTCTAGTAACTAAACTATAAATGTATAGCTAAGAAAAAGAAAGGAGTTATTAAAAGGTCAAAGCAGATAAAATACTTATTATTGGATCAGACACATGAGTCCATTGTTAGCAGAGATATAATGTCTGCTCATTCTCCATAAGTCTCGCAGAGTCCTTCCATGACCTTCAGGGTCTCCCAAAATGTTTTTTGGGGACTCTCAGTGTGATGGGTGTCCCCTTGGGGTGCAGCCTGAAACTGGGATACCACTGTGCCCGCCTGACCACCAGCCTGGTTCCCTTTAAACTGTACTGCTTTGCAGCTTGCCAAGCTTCCCTTTGACTGCACTTACCAGCACACATACAGGCACAGACTGCCTCAGACTGCACTTTACCAGCACAACATACAGGTAGGGACACACTCAGCTGCAGAAACACACAGATGCTGAAATCAGATCTGCATGGGTAGGCTCAGCTAAGAAGCTGCCCAGTATTCAAGTGCACACCCCTCCTTTGGAGGGCAAACCCAAAATTATACCATCTTGCGTTGCACAGAGATCTGTACAGCGTAAGCTCATGAAATTCACCCCCTCCCTCAATGTGCGAAAGAATATAAACAGCTTTATGACCCAAGTATGATTTCCATGCACTAGTTTTAGACAAAACAAAAATAAATTTATTAACTACAAAAGATAGATTTTTAAGTGATTATAAGGGATAGCAACAGATTACCGTAGCAATAAAACAAAAACACACCATCTAAGCTCAATATACTAAAGAAATTGGATGTAAGTAGCAATTCTCATACTAAATATTGTCTAAGGAGATTCTTCTGGAAGGCAAGCTGCACTTCCTTGCAGCTTAAAACTCCAGGTATTCCTGTCACAGGATAGAAAACTCTCTAGCCTGAGTTCAGCTCTTCTCCCCTAGTTCAGTCTTTTGTTCTTCAGATGTTTCCAGCAGTCTTCTTATTGGGTGGGGAGTCAGAGAAGAAACAACCACAATGATGTACTCCTCCTGTCTTAAATAGCTGTGGCTATGGCAGGAACCCTGTGCTTCCCAGTTCATTCCCAGCCAGGTCAGTGGAAAAAACACTAATATTATGATGGAGTCCAGTACCAAGTCCAGTGACTTGGACACATGTGTCTGTAGGGCCACAGCAGCCATAACTCAGAGGCTGTGGTTAGATCCTCAGGAAGGCTTCCCGGTGGAAGATTAGCATCTCCAAACACCTGTTGTTTTCCCTAATGGCCCTTCCCAGCCAGTCATCTAGACTGATTACATTCTGTCTAGTGGGTGTTCCCCAGTGTAAACACATTTGTAATCAGATGCATAGACACCAATCTAACCTTCAGATAGAAAAAATGATACATGCAAAGAGGATAATCATATTCAGTAAATCATAACCTTTTCAATGATATGTCACATGACCTATCTTGTATAAAATACATCATAGTTATGCCATAACCATATTGTAACAATATCTCTATGAAGATATGGGGCATAGTGTCACACTCAATCCAATGGCTCAAACTCCCCCCTGTTTAGAGTTCAGCAGATCAGAGATGTTGGATCAGTCCTATGGACCCATATTTATCGCTCTCTGGTACAGAGAGAAAGCCAACAGATGGCCTCCCAGAAAACCCATCACAACATGTGTGACAAGGAATAGATACTTGAATCTGTGAAAAGTTCCATAGCACTTGCTTTGAAGATCAAATGCTTTAGCCCTAAGGCCTTCAGTCTTGCAAACCCAATGTGATAGTCAAACAATTCTTCATTAAACAAATTCTACATGCTAAATACATGCCTTTTGATCTAATGACAATTGAGTACAGTACATACATAATGCAAATGTAATACAGAGTTACAAGACATTGGAAAGGATTTAGCAGCTACAGTTAATTTGGTTATGCTGGTATACTTTTAACAGGATGTAAATTAATGCATTTAACATCTATTCTTGATTTTATCAATAGAAGTAGAATGGATTTGTATCTTGTAACCTATTTACATTCCTTTATTAACCACAGGCAGTGAATTAATTGCCTCTTTGAGGTCCTGCCCTGAGCTGGCTAGCTGTCAGCTCCATACCAAGTTAGGCTGATAGTATGCACATTTAGAACTTGATCCAAAATTCACTGAAATCAGTAGGAGGTTTTTCCATAGACCACACCCAGGCTTTAGATCAGACCTTAATGAACTTAATTATTAGAGTTTGTCTATAGGTGTGACTTACCGGCAACTGCAGTTTCAGAACAATCAAGGAAACTATATCTGTAGGATTTCCTGTTACATGCACTCCCTTCCACCCCACTTGTTCCCTAAAAGAACTGTAATTCAAAACGTCAGAGAACACTAGTCTTTCCAAGTAGAGCATAGCAGCGCACGTTACATGTCATTGGGCAGTAAGCTACTTGTTTGCTATCTCTCTATCGTTGTGAGGTTGCTAAAATGCTAATATAGTGCTGTCCAATCCCTCACTAATGCCACTTTGTTTGCTATTGTCAAGAGTTGTATGAGTTATAGAGTCACCCAGAGCAGAATTGGTAAACAGAAGCTGTTTAGCACTAAAACCAAATGTGAATACAGCAGTTCATAACAATGTAGCTAGTCTCCAAGCCATGAAGATCACAGGTGGTTCTAACTGTTAGGGACACCACTGTATACAGAGCAGCTGATAGCAAACCTCCAAAAGGATAAATTTTCCAATCTCCCACTCATACTGAGAAAGTCACAAAAATGACAGTCCCTAAAGATTGGGTTCCAACAGTGGATAGATATTCAGTGGCATGCAATGATATAAGACATGTCCTAATTCACAATCATGCAGCTTAACTTCTGCACATTTTAGAGGTTCAGATAAATGGCACCTGATCCAAATCAATACTGGAATTTGAAAGACCTGACCAAAAAGCTTGTTTCAAATTATAGGCAAAATCCAGAAGGGGTTGTTATCTCTTGATTTGTGATTCCCATTGCGGCCTGATTCTGTGATTTAGGCACCTAAAATTCTTTTGTGAATCTAACCTATACTGAATTTCAGGGGGGCCAGCAATCCTAAATCCCTGGTCTGCAGGGAGAAGGATGAAGGTCCCTGCCATGGAGAGGTAATGGCTGGAAGCCTGACACATAAAGGGTCCCCCTTGAGCAGACTAGGGAGGGAGAAGAGATGGGGCAGGGCTTAGCACATACCCCTCACCTTGGCATCTCCCCTTGGCTAGACGGCTCCCCATGTAGCAAGCTGGCTTTTGTGAATCCCATTCAGAGGCACCCATGCCTCCCCATTCATGTATAGGAACCCTAGGTGCCTAACTCAGTTTTTGTAAATCCAGTGATTTTCTAGGCTAAGCATCACCTAAGTTTCTTTGTGAATCTAGCCCTATTACTATCCCTAAGGGATGGCCTTGCAATCCATAGCTCACACAGATACATGTAATATTTATAGATACAAACATTTATGAAAAGTCCCTACATCTATAGCATAAAGCAACAATCTCAATATAATAGTCTTTTCAATTTTCCATGTTCCAAGGTCTTGCATTTGTCACATTCAGAATTATTGGACTGGCAGTGACACATTAGATTGGAGGAATGAACAGGCTGGCAGATTTGTCTGAGACAACTCACTCTATTAAGTGGGGTTCTCTTTCACAGAGCAATGGGGTGCTTCATAATACAGGTGGAATAAATGGAGGTGGAGAACAGTGACTAGAGCAGGAGTAGGCAACCTATGGCACGCGTTGAATAAAACGTTATGAGTGTTTTTTCAAAAGTTTACAACTGAATATGACTTAATACAGCTTTGAAATTTTGCTATGCAAAAGAAAATGCTACTTTCCCTTTATTTTTTTAAAGTTTATTTTTAACTGTATTTGCTTTTTTTTGTCTCTGCGCTGCTGATTGCTATAAAGATTAAAACTTTGTAGGATTTTTAATGGAAGTTTAAACTCTGCAGTAATTGAGGAAAAGGCCTTTCTTGCCATTGCCAACTCCTGAGTCACCCATTCTCCATGGAGAGCCTCTGTGGCTCATAGATTTATTTTGGCCTCACTCACCTCCACCAATGGATAGCAATTTCATTGTAGACTGTTCAGTGTTGTGGCCCTCATAATACGCCCCATCGAAGGTGAACTGCTTTGGGGGTCATCAGATGGCTGATTTTCAGTGGAACTACACGCTGCCTGGTCCTGTTCACTGGTCCAGGGGGGCTCCTGCATTTTAATTTAATGTTAAATGAAGCTTCTTAAACATTTTAAAAAACCTTCTTTACTTTACATACAATAGTTTAGTTATATCTTATAGACTTTGAAAGAGGATCTTCGTAAAAACGTTAAATGTATTACTGGCACACAAAACCTTAAATTAGAGTGAATAAATGAAGACTCGGCACACCAGTTCTGTAAGGTTGCCGACCCCCTGGACTAGAGAGAGGATCTAGGAAGTAGGCTGAGCAGTTAGGAAGGGAAATCTTGGAGCGTTCAGTCCTGGGGGGAAGACTTGAGCTGATCGTTATTAAAAAAGACATTAACAATAGAACAAAGTCAAGCTGCAAGAAGAGGTGAATGTTGGGGTCTACAACGGACTTTGTTTTCCCCACCCATCGAAAACACCTATTCATAATGAAACAATGAGTATAGATCCAATCTAATTAAAATGACTCATGCTGAAAAATATTTAACCATTGTCAGTTATCCTGATAATATTTTAAGGGGAAGTGGCAGTGGTGCTGTGATTTGTGAATAGTGACTGTCATTATGGTATTGCATCACTAGTAGGGTGAAATGATAAACTAAGGAATAAAATTAATAGAAGAATAGATTAAAAATAATGGTAACAAATAATGGGAGAAATTCTATCTTCCTGTCCATAGCAATATCTGTGCCTGGTGTTTTGAAAGGATATGATTATCTGAGTCAGGGTCTCATAATTGGAAATGTTAATACAGCAGAATGAATATTTATATAATTGCACTTTTGAAAGAATGCTTTGAAACTAATAGTAACAAAAGATGGACACATTGAGTTATTTGTATTTGCCCAGGTGTTGTGAATTAAGGCTATATTGTCTCCCTCTCTCTTTTACTGCTTAATATTTCAAGGCACAAACAGTAAAATCATGTTGATAAATTCACATAAATACTGTGGTGATCAAGAAAAGAGTACTTGTGGCACCTTAGAGAGTAACAAATTTATTGTGAGCATAAGCTTTCGTGAGCTACAGCTCACTTTCATCGGAATGCATCTGATGAAGTGAGCTGTAGCTCAGAAAGCTTATGCTCAATAAAGTTGTTAGTTTTTAAGGTGGCACAAGTACTCTTCTTTTTGCGAATACAGACTAACACGGCTGCTACTCTGAAACCGGTGGTGTGTATCAGAATATGTTTAATGTCCCGCGAGGGCCACACTAAAAAAGGATTAGCTGGTTAAATAACATCCCCAAACATCCCATTCGGTGTAATGTCTGTCATACATATACAGATCCATTGCTTTATGATGGATAGAAAGTGCCATTCATTTTTTGCTTCCTAAAAGAAGTTCACATACTGGATTCGAATTGTTAAAAATCAGGAATAAATATATGTGTACTTGAAATACTAGAAGCCCACTTTCTTTTCTTCCTCAACTGGATGCCAAAGAAACAAATGAAAAAGAACAAGACAATGGAAGTGACATACTTTCATCCATCTAGCAGTTGTTGATGAATGTTGGTCTGTTTTTCTGTGCTGATGACAAGAAAACAAATTCAGTGATATACAACCAGTCCAATGAAATTGCATGCCTTTATAGTTCTTCATTCACATGTTTTAAATCATTAAAATGGGAAATTCCCTTTTTAATAATGTTTGTATAGATAAATAAGCATAACAAAAAGAAAGTTATCCTAGATTGTAAGCTCCTTGAGGCAGGGAACACCTTCTTGTTCTGTGTGTTGCAATGCTTAGCACAATTGGAGTCATTGTCCACTATTGGGCTCCTTGGTGCTGCCCACATACAAATAATAAATAGTAAACAATAGATAATAATAATTACATGTACAAAACATTAAATATTTGCCAGAGAATCCCAATGTGTATTTCATCTTTTCTATAGTTCTAATATTAGCTTTATGAACAGGTATGTTAGTAGCTTTCTGGCTGTGTGTGGTTCTGAGGATATATCCTGACAGCTCAGGTAAAAATCTGCCATTGTTTGCACCCTGTGCAATACCATTGATTACATGGGACTGAACTAGAATGCATCCCACTGCAGAATTTGGACCTAAAGAGTTGGGGTAATGATTTTGCAAGCATGATTGTTACTAAATTTCAAATGTGCATAAAAATACCAAAGGTAAACTACACCCACATTGGTATTGCAGTAATTGATAAACTTATACATTGGAGGCCAGATCCTCAGCTCACCAAAGTCAGTGCAGCGATGGACTTGGTCCTATATCTGCTGCTTTTCAGTGATGCATAGGAGAACATTTTTTTGGTCCACTTTATTAGCTAAATTACCTCAAAAGAAGAAAAAGTTTCTAGCCATTTATTCTCAGTATTGAATTAATATGGTCCTTGGTCTGGTATGACAAATGAGAACAATCTTGAGCCAATCTCTGATTAGAGGGAGATAAAATTAACAGTTTAACCTATTTGAGCAGCAATTAGTAATCTGGCACTAGACCTTTTCTCATTTTAGCTTCAGTGCCTTTTAACTTGATAAAATGAAATAAAATCTAGGCTTTTTATCTGTCATTGGGGCTTTTCAGTTACAATAGCCCATGAATAAAGTACTAATATGCTGCCTAGGTGAAATGGCTGCTTTTCCAGACTGCAATTGCTAATAATAGAACTTCATAACATATTGTTAAAACTAATTATTTCAGCCAAAGTTCCTGCAGCAAAGAGCTACAAAACTACATGACTAAAGATAGCACACTAATTCTATAAATGGGACATGGTAGGAATATTTCAGTTGTTAGACCTACTATACAGGAGAAAACTACTAAGTATGTGGTCAGATGAATTACCAAATTCTGACTTGCTATGTGAAAAGCCACCATCAGTGACGAATGTATTCAGATAAGTACACACATTAGCCTTTCCACTTTAGACTTTTGTTCTAAGATTTAACTATGATCTTGCCTTCACCCATCATCAAATCACACATCATCATACTGTATGAGGCCAGTACTAGTTGAGACATTACAATTCATTCCATAAACCTGTGGTAAAATACTAGTAGCTAAAATAATGAATCTTTCCACTAGCTTACTCACTGTCAGAGACAAAAAACAGCCTTTTTAAAAATACCACTTCTGGCTCTGTCAATCTGTTTTTTCACTTCAGCAGGTGGGTATTGTAATTTTAAGAATGCTTGATAGAGATCTTGAAGGTGTTTGTCTCTGTCTGAGGGGTTGGAGCAAATGCAGTTATATCGTAGAGCTTGGCTGTAGACAATGGATCGAGTGGTATGATCTGGATGAAAGCTAGAGGCATGTAGGTAGGAATAGCGGTCAGTAGGTTTCCGATATAGGGTGGTGTTTATGTGACCATCGCGTATTAGCACCGTAGTGTCCAGGAAGTGGATCTCTTGTGTGGACTGGTCCAGGCTGAGGTTGATGGTGGGATGGAATTTGTTGAAATCATGGTGGAATTCCTCAAGGGCTTCTTTTCTATGGGTCCAGATGATGACACAGATGACACAGACAGCTGCAGCGGCACAGGAGCTAGCAAACAGAGCTCTAAACAGGGGAGTTTGAATGGGAGTTCTGTTGGAGGAGAAGGTAGTTGTACTTGGTTTTGTATTTTTAGTATTTGTGTGTGTGTGTGTGTGTGTGTGTAGGGGTTTTGTGCTGGGAGAGCAGCTGAGCCTGATTAGGGGGTGGGGCTTTGTGCTGAGAGAGCAGCTGAGCCCTGCCTAGGGGGTGGGGCTTCTGACTAGGGGCCCTATAAAGGTAGCCAGCCAGTCAGGCAGCGGCACAGACAGCTGTAGCAGCACAGGAGCGAGCAAACAGAGCTCTAAGAGTGGGAGTGGGAGTGGGAGTGGGAGTGGGAGTTTGGATTGTGGTGCTTGTTTGGGGTTTGCTTTTGCTGGGGGAGGGTGGTCTTCTTGGTGTGGCTTGAGTTTCCCAGATTAACAGGATTTAGGTGGGAAGGAGATGACAGATACAGAGGCAGCTGTGGGAGTGACTCCTGTAGTGAAAGACACATTGAGGATGACTGGATGTGGAAGCTGTGGTATGTACATGATCCTGAAGGGGGAACTGGTAAGAGTTTTTTCTGCATGAAATGCCGTCTGATAGAGCGGATGGAGGAAAAGATCCGGTGATGCAGGTGGAAAGTGTGGTTGAGTTTAGGAAGGGGTTTGAGCAGATGATGGAGCAAAGATATGAGGTATCTGAAGGGAAAAGCTCAGACTCACGGATGGAAGCAGGGCTGGGGAATTTGTGGGGAGACTGGATGAGGAAAGTGGTCAGTGGAAACATGTGACTCAAAGAACCAGGCAGAGAAAAAGACGGGCTAGTGAAGGAGAAATAGAGCTTAGGAACAGGTTTGCAGAGTTGGAAAATGAAGAAGGGGCTCAGCAGGTAGTCGCTGAAGGTGGAAGAGTAAGGAAGAAGAGAAG
The DNA here is from genome assembly GCF_009764565.3 of Dermochelys coriacea. Lineage (NCBI taxonomy): Eukaryota > Metazoa > Chordata > Testudines > Dermochelyidae > Dermochelys > Dermochelys coriacea. Next base: position 51,534,174 of record NC_050069.1, read on the forward strand.
AAAGGCTAGCCCTATGGAAAAAGGGGAAGAGTCAAGGGAGACTACACCAAATATGAGCCCCAGGAGGATACAGGATGGGTTGAAGAAGATTGTAAGGGAAAATAGGAATGGAAAGAACTTGCAGCCAGAGAGAACAGGGGAGACACTGGAGAATAGCACTGTCACCAGGAAAAGGCAGGTCTATGTGATCGGGGACTCTTTATTGAGAAGAATAGACAGGCCTGTAACTAGAGCTGATCCAGAGAATAGAAGGGTGTGCTGTCTTCCGGGTGCTAAGATATGGGATGTAGACCTGAGGTTGAAAAGGATCCTAAAGGGAGCGGGAAAGAATCCCCTAATTATCCTTCATGTGGGAACAAATGATATGGCTAGATTCTCGCTGGAAAGTATTAAGGGAGACTATGCTAGGCTGGGGAAGACGCTTAAGGAAATTGAGGCTCAGGTGATCTTTAGCGGGATCCTTCCTGTTCCTAGAGAAGGGCAACAAAGGTGTGACAAGATTATGACTGTCAACAGATGGCTTAGGCAGTGGTGCTATAAGGAGGGCTTTGGGATGTATGACCACTGGGAGGCATTCGTGGACAGAGGTCAGTTCTCTCGGGATGGACTTCATCTCAGTAGGGAAGGAAATAGACTTCTAGATTCGAGGCTGGCACAACTGATAAAGAGAGCTTTAAACTAGGAATTGGGGGGAGATGGATGGGAGATGTCCAGAAAATCTCCACACCAGATTTTAGCATTGAGAGGGAAGAAGATGAAGTAAGAATGGATACAGCCGTGGGTAGGAGAAAGTATATAAGGAGTGAGGGCGGTGTGGATGCTAGTCTAATAGGTTATACTGGATGTAGAATGACTGTGCCTAATAGCGTACAAAATGTGAGCGAGGCCAAACAGCAAAAATTAAGATGTTTGTACACCAATGCGAGGAGTCTAGGTAACAAAATGGAGGAACTAGAGCTACTGGTGCAGGAAGTGAAACCAGATATCATAGGGATAACAGAAACATGGTGGAATAGTAGTCATGACTGGACTACAGGTCCACTCCTATTTAAACATGCCTCACTGAGGATTGAGATTGTTACTTACAGGGACACTCACTACACCTTGCAGCCCCTCCATGCCATAGGAGCTCTCAAAATGGCCCTGGGCCCCTGTTCCTTCATTCCCTTTCTGAATTGATTAAAGGAGTATGATCTGTAATACTCTGCTGCTGGGGAGACCCTGACTGCTTCCTGCACCTCAATCCCCACCCATGCATGGTCTGCATGCTGTTGATGGTTGCTTGTTTACTCCTTAATATCTGGACACTATGATCTGGGAAACCCCAGACCTGTGATTCCAAATTCTGTCATATGGGGGATAGCATTCCCTGCTCCACAAGGACAGTTAAAAAAGGTCAGAGTCAGATATATTCATTATGTGGAAATGAAGATCCACCATCCAATCCAGGTGCATCATAGCTATATATCATAGCACATACACCTAGCTAGTCTTTTTCTTTATGACATTGCCTGGTTTTCCAAAATAACTCCAGGATAAATTTCTATTTCATTGCAATGTTAGAACAAAGCAAATACAAATTTAAGCAGGATGAATGCCATTTTACAGTATGTGAATTACAGTACACAGAGTTTAGATTTATGTTCACTTGAATAGAAGTATAGATTACAACTTGGATTTATATAGCACCTTTCATATTCAGGGTATCTTAAAGCATATTACAATCTAAGAGACTAGCAATGCAATCACTGTGGGAGCAGATATGTATTCAGCAATAGCTAACATACATCTTCAAAGTTATTTTTATTGAGAGAGATATTGGAGTTACCCTGTACTTTTTTCAAAGGAAAAGAGAGAAAGAACAACAAAGATTCTTTAACTTCCACCTGAACAATCACAAGAGATGGGCAAAAGACAATTAATCAGATTACATAATAGCACATAAGCAGCTTTTGAATTTCAAAGCACTACACAAATTCCATGCCTGATTGTATAAATCCTTACTCACATGAATAGTTGCTCTGAATTCAAAAGGACTTCTTGGGTGAGTAAGGGTTTGTAGGAAGAGCCTTTTTGTACCTACTCTTGCTCCCATTAATAAATAATGTAAACGTGATTTTTTTATATTGGACTTTCTTTAATTTTTAAATTACAGGCGTCAATTCGCCACTGTTACCAGATTACCATTCCTTTTAACTATCTTGTCATCAGAGTGTACTTTTAGATACATAATTGACACACTTGTTGTGGTTACAGAGATCAATTGTTTCTAGTTTGGACAATCCAGTGACAAAGATGAATTGTTCAAGCATACATTTGTGAAAATTAAAACAAAGCCTCTTTTTCAACATGTTAAAATTTGCTTTTTAATCACGTCTTGCGGTGCATAATCTACTATTCAACCTTTTGCAATTCAAATTAGCAAACTCTTGTCAGGAAGTATTGCATTGTATGTTCTATCTTGTGATTTTAGTTACCCATGAAAGAATGATGAATGGATTAGAATCAAATTCCCAGTCCTTCTGATAAACACATAGCATGGCCATTAATTAAAGTTTCACCATTCCACTCTAATGTATAGATGCTACCGAACTGACATCTGTTGTGCAGGGAGTTGGAGAGTAAAACATAAAAATGGCCACACTGGCTCAGACCAATGGTCCATCTAGCCCAATATCCTGTCTTCTGACAGTGGCCAGTGCTTTAAAGGGAATGAACAGAATAGGGCAATTAGCAAGTTATCCATTCCCTATCATCTGGTCTCAGCATCTGGCAGCCAGAGGTGTAGAGATACCTAGAGCATGGGGTTGCATCCTTGACCATCTTGGCTAATAGCCATTATTGGACCTGTTTTCCATGAATTTAGCTAATTCTTTTTTGAGCCCAATTAAGATTGGAGCAGCAAAGGTGCTCTTCACTCTACCAACATATGTACATAATAAAAATTACACTTTTTTCACAAAAAATAGCTAGAATTCCTGTAAATATGAAGGGAGAATAGCAAGCAATATGTGAAAATTATTCTTAAGATGTTTCAGAGGTAATCATATGATTATTAACTGTCCAATTTAGAAGTAATGTGCAGCTAATGTTTGGAATACATAGTATATAATGTTGTATCATATTTTATAATTTTGATAATATTTTTACTTCAACATTTTTAAATAAGAACACAGGTACTCATCCATGGATATCCCATAAATTAAAAATCACCAAAAATATTGCCCACAATGCAGCTATCTTAGTCCACACCCACCTCCACAACCTTTACAAAAAGAGGGGAGGTGGGGCAGAAGGTAGCAGAGGGAGATTAGCTGTGCAGCATGCCTGGTAGGTTAACAATTCTGGGCTCTGCTAAGCCAATATCCAAAATCAGGCACCCTTTGAAGAGAGTACTCTGCCAGGTGCTCTCTTTCTTTATGTTGAAGGAGTGACAGATTGACCATCTCTGCTGATCTCAACTGTGGTGATGTATCCTGGGGCGGGAATCACTCTCTCAAGCAACCATGTCTTCAACCATTCAGTGATTTATACATTTAAACCAGCAAATTGAATTCCACTAATATGGAGTAATCCAGGAAGCCAATGAGACTGGAAATTACGTTTTGTGTGAAAGATACAGAATGTCAGAAAAAAATGAAGCAAAATTATCCAACCCTCAAAAGAAAAAAAAAGGGAGAAACCCAATAGTAAATGCAGAGGAAGTAGATTCTGAATGCACATACTGATCAATAATTCAGTTCAATAGTTCAGCAAATATAGAAATTTAATCACCTGAAATTCAGTTCTGATCGTACAGTTTAATTTTTCCATAAATGGACAATTACCATAGTAAATCTAAAAAAAAAGGAGGACTTGTGGCACCTTAGAGACTTAGAGGCATCCGATGAAGTGAGCTGTAGCTCATGAAAGCTTATGCTCAAATAAATTTGTTAGTCTCTAAGGTACCACAAGTACTCCTTTTCTTTTTGTGGATACAGACTAACACAGCTGCTACTCTGAAACCTGTCATAGTAACTCTAATGTTCTTTCTAGGGCTTAAAATCAGCCACACAAATACTATAGAGCAATTCCAGCAATTAGAACTTTGGAGCTACATGCTTCTCTAAGTTTACTCCTAACTGGTTAAAAGGAATATTTTACTGCTAAAATTGTTCATTCCAATGATAATGACCTGAACTGAAAGCAAAGTACAATTTCATGTCAGAGAATATGAATGCTTTACTGGATTTTATCTCTATGAATGTTAATAACAACTATAATTATATCTGTCCTAACAAAAATGAGACAGAACTGAATATGAATATTGACTATTATTTAAATATCTTCTGCTTTAAAATGTGTATTTCAAATTTAAAAAGTTAAATGAATGTTAATATATTTGGCATTCCAAAGTGCAGTATATCTTGATTCTAAAGAGCAGTATTAGCTCTTAACTAGTGATGAGGAAACTTTAAAAGGTTTGGCTCACCACCAAAGAAACATCCACATATTCTGATGCTTATTTGACCTCTTTGGCCTTCAGCTTGAAACTTCTTAAAATCAAAATTGTATGCAGGAGGCAATGATACACAAAAAAATGCAGAAACATTTTAATTTTGTATCTGATTTCAGCAAAGTACTCTACTTACTTTTGCATTGCATTTTTATGAAGCTTTCTATTGAGCCTTATTATATGTGTGTTTGTGTAGGGTGTGTGTATGTATGCTGAAATAATTCTATTTTTCATTATTTAAATGATTTGAAGTGTTTGTGAGCTATTCCCAGTAAAATTACATATCATGCTAACCAATTCTACCAGATAATGAGATACTCTGGTTATGTTTCCTAAAATCAACTAAAAATATTACTTGCCTTTTGGAATATTTGCTATCTACAGTAACATATAAAATGAAGCTTTGTAAGGACCTTGCAACTATGCCTTTTTAATATTATGGTTATAAACTTTAAGAGACTAAGTATTTGAAGTTAAAATGCAAACTATAACAATTTCTTAATCTCAGACACAGTTCCATACTTCCAAGAGCAATCAGATAAAATATGTGATGTATCATCTTGCTTTAAAATGATGGAACATGATTGAAACAGTATATATTATACAATCTTTAGACAAACCTTGAAGATAAACACTACTTTTTTTAGAAATTGGGGCACAGAACTAAAATTGATGTGATTTTCAGCACTGAACTTTACATTTTTTTTGCCAAAACAGTCATTTAATATAAAGCTTCATAGAAATAAGATTCATTAAAATATATTTGTTATTCATGCACTTGAAGTCTGATCACATTGCAGCAAAATTAACAGGACTTAAGACATCGGTTGTATGTTTATGTGATGGTGCGTACAAACCCCACACTGAGCAACAAGGGCTTAAGGCCTCATTTTGGGCTCAGCCAGCCCCGCCCTGCCACACCTGCAGCAAATGCTCTCTATCTATTGGAGGAATTAAAAGGCAGTGAATTAGCTCAGTTGTGAGTAGTGCTGAGGGTGATCAGACCTGCAGCCCATTGCTCCAACAGAGCTATGAAACCTAAAGACTCTGATGCATCTGCCCAAAGGGGCCCTCCGTGAGGAAAGGGAGGACCCTTCGCAGAGAGGGAAGTATTCTGTGGCCCTGGATGGTAGTGACTCCCTCTTGTTTCCTTGGGATTGGATTTTCCTATGAGGTGACCTCAGGGGGGCAGACAAGAGGAAGAGGCCCAGGGAGGACAGCCTTAAGTAGTGTTGGTTGCCAGGCTACTGGTAGCTAAAAGGGCCCTGGTTTGGAGCCTGGTGGAATGGGAGAGCCCAGGCTTCCTCCCCACAACCCCCTTGGCAGTCTGGGGCTGGGGTTGTGGCTGTGGCTACTAGGCCATACTTCCCCAACCAGACCCTGAGTGGAGACCATTACAGTTTAATTATACTTAGTTATTGGACATTTTACACTTCATAGCATCTTTAATCCAAGGATCTCCTCATGGTTTACAGACTTGTATTAAGCATTTAAGTATTCTGGGACAGGTCTATAAAAGTGTATATACCTAATCTCTAGTATGTGTTCACAACACTTTATTTCTGCTCACATGCATTTTGTATGTGTGTGTGTATACACACACACACACACACACAAGGTGTGTTTATTCTTTGAAAGCTCCCTGTGAAAAGATGTCTCCTGTGGAGGTGAGTAATTATGGTTCTGTCCGTTCTAACATGGGTAAATCAAGAGAATGAGGGCCAACATTTTCAAAGTTTGGAGCCTAAATTTAAGCATGTAAAGTCTACTTGTAGTTAGTGGGAAGACTCCTCAAAGATATTTAGGGTCCTAATTCCTACTGAACCAGGGGAAGTTAGGCACCTAAATAATGTTGAGGATCTGGGTCTGTGTCCTAATTTTCAGAAATGTTAAGCACCCAAAGTCCCATTTCTGGGCACCTCTAAAAATCTGGGCAATTTTTTAGATGTGATACCTGGATTTAGGCATCTAATGGTATTTTCCCAGGTCTGAGCATTTGGGTTAAGTAAGTTACCAAGGTTATACAAAGAGTCAGACACAGCTTGGTGAAATCCTGTTCCATTGAAATCTATGGCAAACACCAATTCATTTCAACAGGGCTAAGATTTCACCTCAACTCCAATTTCTCTGATACAACCATGAAGAATGAATAAACAATACTGATGCTGGCAAACCAGTGCCAGCTCTTGCCAAAGCTTTAGGCCTCAGCTGAGCACTGACATTCACTGCTGTAAACCAGTCTGTTTCACCTGTGTGTTAATATGTTTAAGATGGGTATTGAATTTATAACAGTTTAGACTTTATGAAACCCTTACAAGATGCTGCATGCTTATTTTCACTTATTATATATTTAACATACTATAAGGTAATTTAATTTTTCCCCCTTTATAATTGTTAAAAATGTTTGCCCTGAAACTGTCAATCTGTTAGAATTGATCATCTCCTGCTCATCAAAAAGGCTATCAACTCAATGGGCCATCGTAGGACATCACAATACAAAGACTTTGACTGTCCCTTCACACCCATGAAGAGGTTTGGTGCACAAGGGCTCATCCTATCAGCTTGAGAAAAAGAAAATAAAATGCTCAACTTGAAATTTTTTCATCTGTTTTGCTGTTTGGACTGTCACAAGACTGGAGCTACAAAACAGAAGCACAGATCCACTTGGTCAACCTGGTTAGCCCTAAAAGATATTCAGTGCTGACAGGCTACTACAACTCTGTCACCTTCTAGAGCCATAAACTGTAACTCATTTGCATATAATGTTTGCCTGCTTTAACTTGTAAATAACTCCTCATTTCTTTTCTTAGATAATAAATCCTTAGTTAGTTGCTATAGGATTGGCCACATGAGCTATCTTTGGTGTAAGCTCTACCGATCGATCTGGGTAAGTGACTGATCCTTGGGATTCGGAGTAATCTGAATTTTGGTGTGACTTTTGGTATAAGAAACCAGCTACCGCTAAATCCAGCTTGCCTGGGTGGCGAGAAACTGGAATGCTCAAAGGGACTGTCTGTGACTCCATGGTAAGACTGTTATAGTGCTTTAGGAGTTCACACTTGTTGTTGGGTTGGTGAAATGTAATGATAGAACATTCAGTTTGGGGTCTCTGCCCTGCTTCTTGACAGTCTGTCCTGGCACTCAGGTTCGTGGCACTCGGCATTCCAGACAGCATGATCAATGCATTTTAAAATCCTTATGCAGGAACGTTAATTATAAAGATATCTATCACTATTTTGATAGACAGATTTTCTTTTAATAGATAAATAACACCAATAATAATTCTTCCTTTTACACGATATTGTTTTGCAGAGATTCCATAATACAAACGATGTTAAACTTCATTCTTACTAGTGTTTGAATTTATTTATCTAAATGAAGTAGAGTGGAGGCAGGTTACCATAGCTACAGAAGAATGCTGGAATAAAACTTTTCTTAATTGCTACATATTTGTATCCAAACAGCTTATCCATATCTTTCAGTTTCAGTCTTAGACTTTGAAGTTGCAAGAATAACTTTGAATTTGAATCCCCTGCTGATAGAAGGGAGTCTATAAAGGGAGCCAGAAAAAATGAAATCTTGTCACTGTATAACTCCTAGTACAGAAGCAATGATTTCTTCTTTAAAATATTCCTATCCAGACTTTTGCACAGTGTTTTAGGGTTGCAGTCCTTCTAACAGTGCTAGATTTGTGAGATTATGATGTACATGTAGAATATTGTTTCAAGGGAAACAATGTCAGAAATTACCCAGAAACAGGAATTTTAATTGATTGACCTGAAGTAGTGCAAGGTGCAAAGATTAACACTGCTTCCAAAGCCTTCTGTTGTTGGGCATTTAATTATTTTTTTAATTTGCCATCATTTGCCATTTCTTCACATTTTAGTTTATAAGGCAAACCCATTAAGAGAAACAAAAATATCTACTTTAGAGTGGTTAGGAGAAATATTTATTGTTGAAAGTTAAAACTATTTTAAAGGGAGAAAATAATATTGGGTTATCATCCATTACAGTGATATTTTTGCCCAAATTTTATTTTTTTCTGAGCCTCACAATATCATCTGAGGTCAGTATTAATATACTCCTTTTACAGAAGCGTGAACTCAAGTACATAGACTTTAAGGACAATATTTTCCAACTTGAAGGCTTAAAGTTAAGCACCTGGTGCCAGGGTTGCATCTGTGATGTCCACTTTTAGCCTGTCAGGATATGACTCACCCAGCTGCAGGTCTTAGCTGGTAGGTCACTGTCTCTCTGAAGTCTGAGGTAGCAGTGTTTGGCCATCTGGCCAATACACACTTCAGTCTTACCTCTTTTGTGATATTCAGAGCCAAGAGGAATCAGGGACATAAAACAACCACAACTCAAAATAGGGTCATTCAGGACTTGTCTATTCAGGACTTGTGTTCAAACAGTCCATGCTTCCACAAATCCCTTAAAAACTGGTTGTCCCTTCTAGCCAGGGATTATCTAGAGGGCTCACAAGCTCAGTGTCTGGGTTGCAATCAGGCTTCTTTCCTATCAGGCCTTCCTGGTCAGGCCTGAACTGGGCTAGGTCTCCTCCTTTTAATTCCCCTCTCCATATTTGCCGCAAGTGTAGTGGGGCAGGGCCAACTGGGTCCACAGGCTCTCCTTAACCCTTTTGTTGGCAGTATAGTGCTTAACTGCCTCATTAACCTCCTCATTGACAGTGCAGAGCCTCTGTGACCCATCACACACCTAAGCACAGGCGCCAACTTACCATTGTGCCAAGGGATGCTCGGCTCCACCCGTTCACCTCAAGGACACCCCCCCACCTCTTCCCACCCCGGCTCCACCCTGCCCTGCCTCTTCCTACCCCATTCCACCCCCTCCCCAGAGCATGCCATGTCCTCGCTCATCCTCTCTTCCCCCCCCACCCAGCCTCCTGCACACCACAAAATAGCTGATTGTGGCAGGTGGAGGTGTAGGGAGGGATGGGATGGGGAAGCACTGATCAGTGGGGCCTGCCCGTGGGCAGGAGGTGCTGATAGAGGAGCTAACAGTGGGTGCTCAGCCCCCACTATTTTTCCCCCATGGGTGCTCCAGCCCCAGAGCACCCATGGAGTTAGTGCCTATGCACCTCGGTCTGTATTTAGATACCTAAATTAAAGAGGACCAGTAGCACTTGTTAAATACAGTGGGATCTCTGTGTGCTCAGCACCTCTGAAAAACAAGCTCTAATGGTGCTTAAAAAATATGGTGCTTAACTTTAAGTCTTTAGAGTGGAATATTGGCTCTAATGATTTACTCAAGGCCAAATAGAGAGTCAGTGGCAGATGTGGAAACACAACACAAGAATCCTGGCTCTCAGTCCTTTGCGCTAACCAATACTGAATAACAATGCAGTGTAAATGTATTGAGCTACTCATTTTTTACCTTCATTTCTGTTTACGTAAACTGGAGGGGGCAAAGAGACATATGTTGTACTTTAGCTTGTTTTGCGGCCCAAAGACTTTTCCTTTATTTCTTCCTTTCACGGGTAGAAGATCCCTGCCTAGGTAGTTCTGGATATCATCAGGCACCAGCTGACCACAACAGGCTGCCTCTGTTGCTTCTTACGGGAGATAATCCTGATCCTCAACACTTTCCTGCTCTCCTTTTCCCCTTCCCTCATAAGTCCCTGTCCAAGCAATCTTATGGCCTGGAGGTGAAAGGAAAAGCACCCTGTTTTGCCTCTTACTTCACCAAATAATTCTGCTGCTGTTGGCTTTGCTTTTAACTGGCAGTCTTTGCACTTCTCCCAGCAGCCTCTTGCCAGGACAGTCTTCCTCTGGCTCCTCCTTCAGCCTCCTTCTCTGAACTTGCGATTTGCACCTCAGGCAGATGAAATGGGAGATAGCTGAACAAACTCTGCCTGTTGATATTGTGCTCCCCATTCTGGTATCTGAGCACCTTACAGAGATCACAACAAATAAACAAGCAGCTCTTTGATTCTTCATTCTCCCCTGGTGTTTAGTCTGGAAAAGCTATGTTGAAAAGACTACTTTAGCCTGATAGTGAGAGCTCCCTCTGGCAGACAGGTAAAAGGTCTGCAAGGAAGAAAACAGAAGCTGACTAGAACTGCTATTATTTTTGCAGGGCAAATTAGACGGAACTCTGGATTTGGGTAGATTTACTGACTTTCCCTTAGTTACCCCTTCTGATCAATCCCAATTATTCCTAAATTCCCCACCCTCTGCTTAATTTTTGCTGCCTCTCCTCACTCAATTCAGATGATCCTTTCAATCAAGTCATCATTGATTTTTTTTTTTTGGGAGGCCATGGTGCTTTCCCCCTGATTTACAAGATAACAGATGTTTGTTTGTTTGTTTGTTTTTGTGTATGCATGTATAACGAGCCATATTCTCCTCTCCCTCCCTGCAGTCTTCTTCAGGCTGTTTGAAGATGTCTTTTAACACAAGGACATTTTTCCATTCTGATTAATGGAGATTGATGTTAAAAAGATTTACATTAGAAAATTCCCATGTTTACAACAAAACCTTAAAAATATATCATATCAAATTAAGATATTCCAAATAGTGCCCACACCAAATTTAAAACAAATTTGAGGTCACTGTATCATTAGTCAAGCTATTGACCTCCTTTGGGTTCTTTCCTATGGTTCCCCTCCATCTTCTCAAGGCCTGGATATCTACAAGTGTTTAGGATGAATGAGTCCTATAGGTTTCCTTTCTGCTCTTTCTAGTCAATGTTTTCATTTAAATTACATTCTCTCCTCATCCTTCATTTTACACATATACCTGAAAGATCTCAATCTATCCTAACAGTCCTGACAGTTTTTACCATTGGAAAGGATGCATACACACCACACAATATGTCAGGTACAGAAGATGACACTATACATACTTGTTTATCCAGTTGTAGTCTGAGGCGCACATGGTACATCCCAAGCAAGCACAAGTCACAGCTGCAGTCCTTGTGCAGTGACAGTGTGAGGCTAGCATTGTCAGCCACCACAAAGGGTACATGAAAGAGGCAGGACTAGCCAGTGACAGAGTGAAGCACATGCCATACTCTTGGAAAGCAGCAGGAGACACACTCCCTCTGCGCTCTGGGGAGTTCGAGGAAGCATTGTACCCAGTGTTTTCCAAAGCTCCCGCTATGGGTAGTACAACACCGCCCTAAGGAACAACTGAACCCTCATTTTTTACTTATTCAATGAATATATTTCCAGAGTAAGGACTGTAGGATTTGGTCCATGATGAATTATGCAGACAGAAAACTACTAGTGATGAACAATCATATTTCAGCATTTCCATTTTGCAAATAACTCTTGGCACAAACTGACATCTGGTTCTATTTTTTATGTAGTCACACAAACAAAAGCTTAAGAAAGATCCAACTTTCTAGATTTTTAAAATATCCAATTACAGCAATTATAATCAATTTGGAGATTGGCGGGTTTCCAGGGAGTTGTTTATTGCCATATCAAACAGAACCAAAATTTTACAAATCCAAGAAGACCCAGATTAGCAGGGGCAAACTACTAATTTACTCTCTTCTTTATGCCTCACAGAACATCTCAACTCTACCAAAAATAACATACAACTTCCAAAGAGATCTTTATGATTTAATTGTATGCAGATACTTGACATCTGCTACAATATATTAACATATAAGATTCATTGTAATTGAAATTTTATATCTAAATAGGATCAGTCTACAATTCTATTACAAGGGATAATATTAATTTCATACTGACTGATTTTGATCTTACTGAGGAAAATTCGCTCATTATTATTTGCTCATGGATCTAATCATTCATTTACTGGCAGTGCGGTTTAAACAAATTGAAATGAGATATTCAAAAACACATGTCTCAAATGATTTATAATATTTCCGAATCTGGATGATTTACTCTTTAATAGCTCTGTTCTCCTCATGATTATTATATTTATGACACAGAAGCTAGTATTCTAGAACTCAAGAATAATAGGATTAATAAGTAGTACTTTAAAGGTAGACTACTTTTCATCCTTTCTTACTATTTTGAGTTTTCTTCTTATGAAAATTTAGTTAAAAGAATTTAACTAATTTCAGACAATGCAAACATACAACTGTGCAAGCTACAGCTCTGCCAATGTACTCCACTCCAGAGCTGCACCACCTTGGTTAGGTAGCGTTCTCCTGGGATATGCATTACTTTTATGAGAGGCATCCAGTCATTTCTCATCTCTGAATTGGAAATGTTGCTCTTGCAATCTGTTACTCCAAACTCATGCAAATCTAAGTGAGAGATGGAGAGAAACAAGTGAAAGGTCAAAGAAAAGGATAGACAGCATCAGAGCAAGATTGTGAGGGAAGCAGGAAAGGAAAACTCAAAGGGAACTCTTTGCAGCACCGCCAATCAGTGATCTCTCCCATACCAGAGGAGAAAAGAGAAAGCAAATCCTGTAGAGGATTCCAAGAACAAACTGCATGTGTGTTTGTAATTGGATCAGCTGTTTTAGTCAATGGCTTTGCTTCCAGTAATGACAGAAACGAGTCAGCACTTAATCTTGCAAGGGGTTTGAGTGCTTCAGCTTCCATTGATAGAGCAGCACTTGCAGGACTGAGTCCCATAGTGAGGGCTATGTAATTATTTTCTACTAAATTCATGGCCTACTGTGTCATTTTGACATAGTCTTGTATGTTATTATCACCACTGATTTGCGTTACAGCAATGCCACAAGCCCCAGTCAAAGGACAGAGTCCCCATTATGCTGTGTCTCTAGAAACAAAACAAGACAGCTTCTGTCCCAAGCCACATACTGTCCAAATAGGGACATGATGTGGCAGGTGGGTGCACAGCACAATGGAAAGGGGGGGATGGGAAAATAAAGATGACAGCAATGAGAATACAAAATTGCACATATTAACCTAGGTTTCATAGTTGTTGGTATCTTTTGTTCACTTTCTTAAATAAATCACTAGTCACCTGCCTGCAATCTTGTTACATGTTGTTGGCTTCCCCCCAGCCCTTAGTTAAAAAATCCTCTACAACTTTTTAATTTTATATGCTAGCAGCCTAGTTTCGTTTTCAGTTTAGGTGGAAACCCATCTCTCCTGAATAGGCTCCTCCTTTTCCAAAAGGTTTCTCAGTTCCGAATAAACTAACCCCTCTTCCAAACACCATTGTCTCATCGCGTCATGAGACTGTACAGTTCTGTCTTCTTGGCCAACACTGGAATGTGGGAAATAGTTTCAGAGAATACTACCATGGACATTAATTGCATACCTTGCAGACTAAACTTGGCCTCCATGATCTCTCTCCTATCTTTCCCTATGTCTTTGACACCTAGGGCTATCCTCCGAACTGCTCATAAATTCATTCTAGATTTCTCATGAAATCCACACCTTCATACCCAGCAGACAATTTACTGTATAGTTCTCCTGGTCATCACAAACTCAGCTATTTCTATTTCTAATAATCAAATCCCCCATTAATTAATCCCCCATTCTAACAATCATTCTTTAAGAGGGGTATCCTCTTTAGTGTGAGAGGATACCATGAAATCACCTGGAAGGAGGGGCCCAACTATGGAATTGTTTCTTGTACTCCATCTTGATGTTCTCCTTTCATCCTCAACAGCACAGAGGCTGTCAGACAGGGGGTTGGAACGGTACATTATGTCCCTGAAAGTTTTATCTATGTATCAATCTGTCTCCCTTAGCTCCTCAGGGTCAGCCACTCTGGCCTCAAGAGCTCATAGTCTGTCTCTGGGGTCCATGAACTGCCTAGCGAGGGAGCGTGGGCTCCCTCCCTGATGGACAGGGAGAGAGCTGTGACTGCCCCTGGTGGCAGAGCCGGGACACCCACAAATGCCCCATTGGAAGCAGAGGGCAGGGATAGGAACCAGAAATATAAAGGACTGGACCTCCAGCTCAGTTAGAAGGGAACTTGCCGGAGGATCAGGATGTCTCCACCACACTGCTGGAGTTCAGGTCCAACCGAGGCTGCTACAGTGTCAGAGACCGAGGACTGACAGAGCTGCCAGACATGGAGACACCAAGAAGCTGTTGGGGCTGCCACTAGCCGTTAGGCCCAGCAAGACGAACGACAACCCCGAAACGCACGTACCCCCGTGAATGGGAGTGTGGGAAGGAGTCCAAGGAAGCTGAATACAGTTCGGCTGTGTTACTGACTGAATGTTGGCCACGGTGTCCCCCAGGTCCCCACTCCCATGGAAGAGGGGGAAACCCTCCTGGACAATCCCTCACCCTGAGCAGCAAAAGCAGCATGAGTGTCTGTTGGTGGTCTCCCCCAGACATTAACAGCAAGTACCAGGACAGAACCTGCTGGCCAGCACATCATCTGGACAACCCCCCTTTTCCCCCCAGGGGAGGTAATTCATGAAATCTCCCAACCCCTTTCATGTCACCTATGGACATGGTGGAACAAGAGGTGCAGGCGATGCTGGAGGTAGGAGTCATAAAATGGTCACAAAGTGAGTGGTGCAGCCCCATTGTGTTTGTCCCTAAGCCAGTAGGGGCTCATTGATTCTGTATTGATTTTCAGAGTTAATACGTTTTCTAATTTGATGTCTACCCAATGTCCCCGGGGTTGACTAACTCCGTAACCATTAGGTAAGCATGCTATATTACAACCCTGGACCTGACAAAGGGATACTGGTGGATCCCGCTGGTCCTAAGCTCAAAAGAGGAACAGCCTTTGCTTCCCCCAGTGAGCTTTTTGGACTCCCTGGGGCCCCCAACCTTCTAGGGTTGATGGATCAACCTGCCTACCTGGATGATGTTGTGAACTACAGCTGTCACTGGGAGAAGTACCTAAACCAGGTGGTGGCCATCCTAAGACCCTCTGAGCCACAGGACTGAGCCATCAGGCTAACCCCAAGAAATGCAGAATTGGCTACCAGGAGACTGCCTATTTGGGGTATGTCCTGAGATGTGGAAAGGTGCATCTCCTAGTCAGGAAGGTTCAAGACACCCTAACCACAAAGAAACAAGTGATGACAATTCTAGGCACTGTGGGACTACTACTGCTGCTTCATCCCCAACTTCACCTCGATTACTGCCCCTGATGGCACTCCCACGGACCCTGTGGTGACCACTCCACCACTGTTAGGGGCCTGGGCTGGGACACAGTGGAGTCGGGTGGGCCTACATCCTCCTACGACCCATTGCCACCCCAACTGTGGGGGTGGCAGCCTCCCCACCTTTAAGCCAGGAGTCCTTGCATTGGTCTGTTGTCCATCGAGCTAGGATGCCAGGTGGTTTTGTTGTCTGCTCTGCCAGAGAGCTGATCCCGTAGACTGCTTGTTGCTCTTCTGATTGCAGGCCAGAGTCATTAACTGTTTTGCTGTCCTGCCCTGGCTGAGGGACAGGGCTCACAGATGCAAGTGCTGCCCGTCCTGGACTGCAGATTTGGGCCTAATTAACTGTTGCTAATTCCCCAGAGGCAATGTAGCAAGGATATGTGGTCTCCTCCCTGATGGGAGAGAACCATGACCACCTTACAAGCTGCTTGCACTATATGCACACATACATCACCTGACCACAAGGCAGGCAATTGTACTTGCTGCATTCATGAAATAAACTGGATAGCTCCCACTCTGCTGGACTTCTGCCTGCATTATATTACAGTTGTAGGGTTTTGGTTTGTGTGTGTGTGTGTGTGTGTGTGTGTTTGTGTGTTTGTGTTGTGTGTTGTGTTTGTTGTTGTTTGTGTTTGTTTGTTTTGGAGGGGGGTTACGCCTAAATTTAGAGTGTGAGGGAGGGAGGGAGTGTACGAGGCAGATACATCTAACGACCCTTGCAAAACTCCTGTTTGCTGCCCTTGTTTGCTACCTCAGTGTATCACTATCTCGTTAGATCACAATCCAATGTATCAGTGGCAATGCCCTATAGGGTTCATATACTAACAGCTGTGTAGTGAATATTTCATTGCCCAGCTCTCTGTTTAAATGTCATCATCTCATTGCACTGTATTTTTCTGAAAGAAAATTGTGTTGCCATATTTTATTAAGATTGGTTGTCTTGCAGGAAAAAAAATATTGTAATGATTTCCTAGAAAATTAAGCACCTTAAATTAAGCAATTATCTTTCTGAAAAACAAAAATTTAGTGATTAAATGGAGCAAAGTAACTTAGAATTAAATGACACGGTTAATAAGCCATTTTGTTTAACACCTTACAAATGTTAATTATATTTCCAAGTTTAATTTCATAAAGTTTATGACAACATTTATCAGAAATTAAAAGTAGCCACTCTATATACAAATCTAATGTTAGATTCTAATGAGAATATTAATAATGCTAGGACTTGAACTATTAAACTGTTTCACAAGAAGTCAGGAAAGAAAAGAAATTTCAGGTTACTGTATTGAACTGTCAAATGTAATAATTGTAAATATAAGTTTTCTGAAATGAAATCCTATTAGGTCCATCAATAGGTATTAGCCAAGACAGTCAGGGATATAACACCATGCTCAGGGGACCCCTAAACCGCTGACTGCCAGAGGCTGGGAGAGGAAGACAGGAATGGATCTCTCCAAGTTGTCCTGTTCTGTATACTCTCCTGAAGCTCTGGTACTGGCCACTGTTGGAGACACAATACTGGGCTAATGGATCATTGGTTTGACCCAGTAAGATCATTCTTATATTTTTATGATTAGTTCTAAATTTAACTTAATAAAATAGGCTGGCACCACCAATAATATCTATTGCAAGAAGAAAAATACTAATGTCATTACTTCGGGAATGCAATAACTACCACTGACCTGCCTAAGACAGAAATGATAGTGAGCTAGTTTTACTCCATCTGAGAGCAAATTAACAGATCTCTAGGCTGAGCCTTGCTGTATTTTAATTTGTTATGAAATTCAGCTGAGAAAAAAAAATCATATGAAAATCTTAACATGGATGTAAGCCAGGGTCTGAATGAGCTCTCCCCTGACAACTACTGATGAACTGGGGGAAGCAAGGGGGGAAAATCTCAGGAGCTAATCAAATTTACTAGACACACCTATGTTGTCTACGTGATCATCAGCCAAAGTGCGTAATTTGGCTGGTTTGGGTTAAATTCACTTTAATCTTCAAAGAAGGCATAATGAATGTTGTTTCCTTATTGTATGACTAATGGCAGAAGAACTTTACTTAATATCCCTAACTGAGGGAGTCCAGCCTAATGTTAGATCACTTGCTAAGAATGATGTGCATTCTAAATTGGAATGACAATCAGAGAGAGAGGCGATGAAGGATAGACTGACTTTGTTCCTGTCTGGTGAAGACTCTGTTGGCAATTTTTAGATACTATTTGACCTTTTTCCTCTGGTGTTTAAAGACTGAGCTGATTAGACTCCATTTAGAGTCCTTGTTTCTGCTCAGTGTTCACTAGAGTTGAAATCACCAATGAGCAGGTCAAGGAGGATGAACTTAGACCTGCAGTAGGGACCATTTTACAATGAAAGAATGCAAAGGATGTAGATGAAGTGGGGTTCCTCACTATCTGGTGAAATCACTAAAAGCTGAAATCACTTAGAACTGGGCTAAGTGGTGGGACTTCAGAAAACAGGATGACAGCTAGTGGCAGAGATGGCAGTGGTGAACACCATAAGAAACAATGGCAACAGTGGTGAACTGTGGCAGTAGAAGAGGCATTGCTCAGCCCCTGCTTTCGGGATGGGAAATGAACCCATGTGAACATGCCCCTTAATTCTGGGATTTCACTGATTTTGAATAACCAACTGTGAATGGGGTGAGAGAAAGGGACATTCATCTGTCAGACTTGCACATTGCAAGGTGGAAAACCGAGGCAACAGACTACTGTCAAAGTTACTGTGGGGTCAGTGTTTACCTGTGGTTTTCATGCTTTTGAATAATTGTTGCAGTGTTTTTCCAAATTAATGCTGATTCCCTCTCCCTTTTATTAAAATTTTTGTTTGTTATACAGAGATTCAGTGCTTGCAGATAGGGAAGTATGGTCTCTTAGAGGTGCCATGGGGGGGTGATTAGATTTCCCAGATTTCTGGGTGGGTCTGAGCTGGTTCTGTTTGTGATGTTAAGAGGAACCTCTAGAAATTGAACCCAGTTCTTGTTGCTGCTGTCCCACTGGGTAGAAGTGACATGTACAAAGAAGAGCCAATCCTGCCTCAGTTGAAATCAATGGCAGAATCCCACTGACTTTAATGGGAGCAGGCCCATGATTTTTATTCAGTTAAGCTGTGCTTGAAATTCTTGGATAAAAGCAAACAATTGATTCATCTTTCACAGTGTTCTTTGGGTAAAAAAATCAATTTCAGCCAGCCAGCTCTTAAAAGTGAAAATTGTGTTTGTTAGATACTGAAACAGAGTGGGAGCGCGTGGCTGTCTGTTTTAATTTCAGATACAGGCGCTTCCTTATTTCTTTTATCTGATTTCCCAACTCTCCCATTTCTAGTCATCTCTAATCCAAAGCATGCCCTGTTTCCAGGATGGGTATTCCCAGGAGGACTGGAAGAAGAGGGAGTAAATAGTGACTACTTTTAAGAAAATAACTTACAAATTAGGGGAAAAACCTCATGTTCTTTAAGTTGTACTTGTGGTTTGGGGGTTTTAATTTATTTCTTGGGGGAATTGGAGAAAGGCGAGAGGCAAAAAAGACGAAGAAAAGAAAAAACATATATGATTGTCAGTGCCCCCATTTCTTCACTCAATTACCCACTCTCCCTATTAACAACAATAAAAACATATTTATATAGTTTCTTGCTTCCAAAGGATCTCAAACCACTTCACACATCACAGTATATACCCCCAAACCACTGAAGTGCAGTCACTTCTGGGGTGAAGGACAAAAGCCTTTAATGCACAGTATGATAACCATTAGTAGCTGGAGGAGAAATTTTGGCCAAGGGAGGAAGGCAAACCATATTGTTAAGAAAAACTGCCATGGGGTCTAGGGCTGTTTAAAAAAATCTGGAGGCACTGTGAAGTTACTCCTGGAGTCCACATCTACAAGGCAAGAATCAGTGTGTGACCTTCTTCCAATTATCAAACGTTTATGCCAAAACTGCATGGCAGCTGAAGGAAGGTGGCAATAAGTAATGGATCCAGAACTGGTGTGTATTCATGGGTAGAATTAAAATAATAGTGAATGAAGGTTTCCTGTTTAATAGGAAGAGGGTAATACAATGGGGCTTTAGACCCAGTAGGAGCCCTTTGATATAGTTTGCCTTCTTGAGGAAAAGGTTAGAAGCAATTTATGTTGTTTGTTTGGCACTTTGAGGGACTCCCATTGTTTGTGAACATACAGACTAAACATTAAGATTCATCCCCCTAACAGATTTGAACAAAGGAGACCCACTGCATTTAGGGCATATGACCAAAACCAATCTTTAAAAAGCCCATTTCCTTCCAACTTTGCCCATAAACAGACATCTGAATGGCTATTTGGGCCTGTGCAAGCATTTAGCATTAATGTTTGTCTGGAGCTCTGAAGACATAAAGCATATGTTGATACTAAGTTTTACTATGAAGTTTTATCAACAATTCTATATCAGTATTTCCAGCTGATGTCAGTGAGGACATCTGCTCAAGCTGATGACACAAAGTGGCTTATTGTTATAAAATTTGGGTCTACCGTTAAACCTACATTCAATAGAGGTTGTGAAGATGAGAAAAGTCTTTGACAGAATTTATTTGTGAAGTTCATAGAAAATTATTTCATGCAGAAAAAGGCACAAGAAGTATATTTTAATCCAAACACTGAAAGTAAAAGAAAAGAGAAAAAATAATCTGGAATGAGTATGGTGCAATCTGCAGAGGAAAAGACAAAGATTTTTATACAGAATGACATGGTAATGAGATAAATCAAGAAGAAGTGACATTAAAATGGGGGAGAAGAAAGCAACAAACTATAATTTCACTCTTCCAATAAAAATATCCATGGATATACAATTAAATCATCTCATCCATTCCCTGCAAAACAGATGCTTTTATTAAATGATGAGGTGTTTTTTTTGTTAAACTTTACTTATTGATACCCTAGGTAGTATTGTTACACATATCCCCCTTGACAAATTATTCCATTTTTTAATTGACCTTACTATTATAACTTTTTGTATTAATACATAAATTATTTTTCTTGTTTTAGTTTCAGGCTTCTACTTCTGATTTTATAACCCTTCATCATCTTAAATATTCCTCCCCCCTCTTTTATGTTCCTATCTCTCTATTATTTATGGATACTTATATTCATCTCCATCCCCATCGTACATCATTTTTTTCCTCTAGGTTACACACTTTGTTAATGTTTCTCCATAAGTCATATCCTCTTGTCTTCTGTCATTTGTTACCCATTTTTGGGTCCTCTCCAGTTTGTTGGTCTTTTCTTTTTAAAGAAGATTCAAAGCCTGAGTACAGTACTCCAAGTGCAGTATAACCAAGACTGCATATATAGGAATTTTTACTTCATACAAAGAGAAATTGTTAATGAATGTTAATAATGATTAAAACCTAAAAAATTAACACAAATGACATCTTTTCAGGGCAACTCCAACAGTTTCAAAAGTTTCCCTTTCTTTCCCTTGCCTCCCCATGCTGAATTCCCCCCCCCCTTTTTTATTTTTATTTTTTTGGTTTGGTTTGGTTTTATTTCAGTTTTATGAGGGTATTTGTTTGTGGTCTTTTTTAAGATGGTTAATTGTACTGTATTTTTATAATGTATTCTTTAATTATAGTCCAGCACTTGGGCATCTTGGCAGGGGTTTCTTTGAATGAAATTCAGCTGCCCCATAGAAAGCCCAAGTTAGAGTAGCTATTTGAGTGGGAAGCTCAACTTAGGTATTAGATCAACATCCAATCACTTATATCGTCAATGAAGGGTTATAGCTGATAGATTACAAGCATGACATTATATTAAGTGAGGTGAAGATCACAGCTAAACCGAACTACTGCTAATTGAAAATAGTGTGGTAAGAATGGGAATTCAAGTAGAGATATTTGATCTTTTAGAGCTGGGCAGACATTTGTCATCATCTGAAGTTGACAGAGAATCACATAGTAAGCCAGCAAGTTTCTGAAACTACACTGTGATATCTGCATCATAACTTTGAACCATTTAGTGATGATATTGCATTGGCCCAATAATGTCATTATGTACTGATGCAATATCATGGCTCAATTATCGCAACATAATGTCAGAACATAGCATGTGATTATGATGTGATTTTCTGCAATCATACTGGATGTAAGATCACACCTTCCCTCTGCTCCTTCCTCATTATGGCTGTTTGAAAGTAGCTAGGATTTGAAAGGCTTCCTTTCTCCCTTTCCTCATGGGGAAAAACAATACTCTATCTGTTGGACTGCTCTGTACTCCTTGCTCAGAGATAATTGCTAGAGATGGGGGTACTGGCTCCTCAAGGCTAGGTTGATATTTTATTTCTTTTCATGATCATCTTTACATTGTTACCTCAGAGATTTGGTTTTCCATTCCAGACTTGATTATTTTTGTCCAAACTAAAATGTTGACCTCTCTCTCTTGCCAACATCTCCTTGTGGATGTCCTACCATCAATTTGAGCTCAACATGGCCAAAAGTGAACTCTTAATCCTTCCTTCAAAAACTGTCTCCCTTTCTCAATCTCTGTGGAAAATACCACCATCTTCACTGTCACCCAAGTCTGTAACCTTTGACTTGGCCCTCTTTCTAGACCCATGGCTAAATTGTACACCTGCTTCTTACAAAACATCTCTAAGATCCAGCCTCTCCCCTGTTCATACTGCTATAACTCTAGTCCAGGTCATAAGAATGGCCATACTGGGTCAGACCAAAGATCCATCTAGCCCAGTATCCTCTCTTCCAACAGTGACCAATGTCAGGTGCCCCAGAGCAGCAGTTCTCAACTAGGGGTCCGAGACCCCATAGGGGGATGCGAGCAAGTTTTAGAGGGGCCGCCAAGCAGGGCCAGCATTAGACTTACTGGGGCCCAGGGCAGAAAGCCAAAGCCACACCGCCCCGAGCCCCATCACCTGGGATTGAAGCTGAAACCTGAACAACTTAGCTTTGTGGGGCCCCGGGCAGTTGTCCTGCTTGCTACCTCCTAATGCCGGCCCTGGTTTTATATGCAGAAAAACAGTTGTCGTGGCATAGGTGGGCCGTGGAGTTTTTATAACATGTTGGGGGGGCTCAGAAAGAAAAAAGGTTGAGAACCCCTGCCCCAGAGGGAATGAATAGAACAGGTAATGATCAAGTGATCCATTCCTTGTTGCACATACCCAGTTTTTGGCAAACAGAGGCTAGGGACACCATCCTTGCCCATCCTGGCTAATAGCCATTGATGGACCTATCCTCCATGAATTTATTGAGTTATTTTTTGAACCCTGTTATAGTCTTGGACTTCACAACATCCCCTGGCAAGGAGTTCCACAGGTTGACTGTGTGTTGTGTGAAAATACTTCCTTCTGTTTGTTTTAAACCTGCTGCTTACTAATTTCATTTTGTGACCCCAGTTCTTGTGTTGTTAGGAGTAAATAACACTTCCTTATTTACTTTCTGCACACCAGTCATGATTTTATAGACCTCTGTCATAGCCCCCTTTAGTCATCTCTTTTTCAAGCTGAAAAGTCCCAGTCTTATTAATCTCTCCTCATACGGCAATCATTCCATACCCCTATCGTTTTGTTGCCCTTTTCTGAACCTTTTCCAAGTTCATACTTTTGTTGAGATGGGGTGACCACATCTGCATGCAGTATTCAAGATGTGGGCATACTATGGATTTATATATAGGCAATATGATATTTTATGTCTTATTATCTATTCCTTTCTTAATGATTCACAACATTCTGTTCACTTTTTTGACTGCCTCTGTGCATTGAGCGGATGTTTTTAGAGAACTATCCACAATGACTCCAAGATCTCTTTGAGTGGTAACAGCTAATTTAGACCCCATCATTTTATATGTATAGTTGGGATTATGTTTTCTAATGCGCATTACCTTGCATTTATCAACATTGAATTTCATCTGCCATTTTGTTGCCCAGTCACCCAGTTTCTGAGTTCCCTTTGTAGCTCTTTGCAGTCTGCTTGGGACTTAACTATCCTGAGTAGTTTTATATTCTCGGCAACTTTTGCCACCTCACTGTTTACCTCTCATTACCTTATGTCTTGACTACCGCAACCCCCTCCTTTCTAGTTTTGACAGCTACCATTTGTTGCTAATATACTTACCCACTGCTGACCTTTCTACTTCATGTGAGATAGGGTACCAGAAAAAGTGGCACCGTAGGCTCTGCTAGCATTTCCTCAGCTCCGTTTAAGAGATAAATTGGTCATTTTAAACACACATTTTTCTGATATCCTGCAGCAGCTTCCTTTGTGCTTCCTCTCAAAATTGACTTGAATACCTTTTTCAAATACATAGTATTGTTCTCAGTAGGCTGGCCCCAAAATCTATTGACATGAGCTGGAGTCTCTCCATTTACTTGAGTGGGCTTTGGAGGTGACTATTTGTTCCCATTGTTCTTCCCCAAAATCAGATTAACTACAATACACAAAATGGGACATATAAATGAAAAGGGGAAGCCATGAGAAACATAGATGTCAATGGCTATGATCTTATAAAGTTGTGAATAAACACTTTGTTAATAAGAAGAAACATCTCTCTCTTTAGCCTGCTGACTCCTGGGCTGGATCCTGCAAGGGTGCTAGCAGAAGGTGATGTTATTCAGCATCTTGGCATTTATCAACATGGAATTTCATCTGCCATTTTGTTGCCCAGTCACCCAGTTTTGTGAAATCCTTTTGTAGCTCTTGCAGTCTGCTTAGGGCTTAACTATCTTGTGTAGGTTTGTATCTCTTCTGCAAATTTTGCCACTCACTGTTTACCCCCACATTACCGTCATGTTTTGACAGATGCTTAGCACCTGAGAGGGCACAGTCCCTCAGTCTTGGAAAACCATTTAAAAAATGGAGACAGCAAGAAAAAATCATTCACCTTCACTTCATTTGTCTCAGTGACCATGAATGTATGGTGATAGAGCCAAAATACTGGACTATACTATTGCAAACAGTGGTGTTCTGAAGAAATTAGAGTTTTTATCTACAGAACAGCCTCCTTCCAATGTATTTTATGGTATTTCACAATGTTTGAGAACATAGCAATGTGGTGGCCTGTGGGTGGGTGGGTGCATGAGTTTGGAGTTTGTTTGATTTTTTTTTAAATCCTCTCTGGAAACTAGATCGTCTGACTGCAGGTTTAAAAAATAAAAATATTCAGCAGTCCTCAGAATGCAAATCTCGCTGTCCACACTTGTAAGAATGTTATATGAATCTCTCCTGTGAGAAATCCATTTCCTGATATCATGTTAATTACTAGTACAAGAACAAAAGGAACAGATGTTTATTTGTCTTTACACCATGCAGTAATAATTCCTTGATTCCAATAGAGACCACCATGTCAGCTGGAAAAGGGATTTTCACTCATTATTTTGTGGATGGGAAACATCTAAGTTGGAAGAGTAAGACATTAAAGATTGTCACAATCAAGGTCCAGACACCCCAGGGGGAGAACAGGGTCTGAACAGCAAAGAATAAGAAATGAATCAACTGATTGTATACAATATAATTCTACTTCAATAGTGGATTGATGTAAAGTCTTTTATGAAATCTGATGAAATGCTGCCCATGAATATCATTGTGTGATGTATTGACAGTGGTATATAAAGAGTTATGTATGTGTGCTGGAACTATGTTCCTAAAACATGGTCTGGGGAGAGCCGATAAACCAGTTTGCCTTAGAGAAAGGAATATAGATTTCCCTGCCTGGGTCAGCTTTGTAAACCAGCGAACAATGAAAGTACATTTACTAATAAGGGTAAAAGCAATCAAGCTAAGAAGTGGCAGCTTGGTGATCACATCAGGAGACAGAATCGGCACCCCAGGAATCCTTCCTGACTCTTAAGCTGGAGAAAATGGACTTTGAGTAATATAAGGGGAGCAAAAGGTCATTTTCATTATTCAGCATTTAGGGACATGATGAACAGTATCCTCTATGAAAGCTGGATCCACTGGCCACAAGGGCTAGAGATGCAGGTAACTTGATACAAGTTAGAAAACTTCTTAGGCAAAGATTGTAACCAGCTCAAATTAAAAATTTTAGATGATTGAAAGCATGTTTTGTTTGTAACCCCTATTTGTATCTTTTTCTCTTGTTTAGTATCACATCTCTGCTCTTTGTTAATAATGTATGTTAGTTTTACTATAAAACTATCTCAGTGCTGTGTGCTCTGTCTCTTTGGAGGCAGCAAACTTAATGATTTCTGTGAGTGTCCAGTAAGATGGACTAGACATTGCAGGGAGACGTCTCTGGGGAACTTGGGAACTGAGGTTCAGTGATTGTTACCTGCAAGGCAAGGTAAAGACTGGCAAGTCTCGAGGAGTTTGCTGGCAAGGCAGACAGGCTGGAGTGCCAGGGAGCTGACACACAGCTTAGCAAATTGCTGAGGCAGAGGGTAACAAATGGCTTACAGGGTATCCTGGGCAGAATGTCACAAAGATAAAAAACAGTGTTGAAAGCAGAGGGTCTCTTATTAAATAGCCTTAAAACATATCAGATGATCACATCTTCATTATGTAATTCAGAAGATCTTGTTAAAATCTGTTCAATAAAAGCCTTGTACCTTATTTCCCTATTCACTATATCTAATTTCTGAAAGTAATTAATTTCTGCCTGCCCTATGTATACTGAATTAAATGACTGAATTGATTGACCAGCTATCCTATGAGAGGAAGAACATAATTGTGTAATGCTAAACTGAAAAAAAATAGGTTCAAGAGTACAAAACAGATATTGCTTTAAGAAGTAAATTTAAAACATTATCTAGTATATATATTTTTCCCTCCATTCATCTCTTAAGATACAAAAAAACGGATTGAAGAATGAACTTTTAGGGGAGTTTAAAAATCCCATTAATGTGAATACAGGCCTACCCCACACTGGTTAAAGATAATTTTTGCTCAACGAATTCTGTTTGTACCACAGAACAGTGGAAATAGGGATGACCCGTCAACTGGGATTATTAGTCTGCAGAAGAGAAGAATGAGGGGGGATTTGATAGCTACTTTCAACTACCTGAAAGGAGGTTCCAAAGAGGATGGATTTAGACTGTTCTCAGTGGTAGCAGATGACAGAACCAGGAGTAATGGTCTCAAGTTGCAGTGGGGAAGGTCTAGGTTGGATATTAGGAAAAACTTTTTCACTAGGAGGGTGGGTGAAGCACTGGAATATGTTACCTAGGGAGGTGGTGGAAGCTCCTTCCTCAGAGGTTTTTAAGGTCAGGCTTGACAAAGCCCTGGCTGGGATGATTTAGTTGGGCTTGGTCCTGTTTTGAGCAGCGGGTTGGACTAGATGACCTCCTGAGTTCCCTTCAAACTCTGATATTCAATGATTCTATGACCCAGTGACAAAGCCATTGCTGTTTTTACTACATCTGTGTCACTAACATATATTTCTATAGCCTTTGTAGCATCATCATGTTCTCTGTGCTGTTCTTGCATGAAGCATATAACTTTCCTATTGCTTATTTGAGTTGACAGAATGATTTTTCGCACTGAATATTGTGTCATCAAAACTGTATCTTTTCTCCCCAAAAATGCTATAATGAAAAACAGTCATGCAATTGGTGTTCATAATTATCATATAATTAGATTATATATTCTACTTTACTTATTAATTTATTTAGAAAAGTATCAATTATATAAAATACAGAATGATAACCTCTTGTTAGGGTTCATTGCACGTTCCAGGGGGGAAAACTTATTTGAGGACACTGTAGTGGAGGAAATTTCGATGAAGTTCTCCTTGAGGTGATTTTCACCAGTGTTTCCTCCCGTCCCCATGAAACAGGCAGTGAGGCCTGTCCCACAAACTCAACAGTTTCCCAAAAGTCATGTGAAAGGACTTTTGAATCCAGTGGCTGCATAAGGGATTCCTCATAAAATGGGAAGCCCCAATGCAGAGTAAAGACAGCGGAAATGAATCCAACCTGAGCCTATTATTTTCCACTGTCAGCACCATAAGGCTAGTGGAGGGATGATAAGAATCCCTCTTACCCGGTCTACTCTTCCCTCAACTTGCCACCTCCCTCTCATAGGATCTCCCTCCATATGGTCTGAGGAGAAGGATGGGAACACTGAAGCAAAGATGGCTGAGTCACCATTTCCATGAGTGGGGTGGCTGAGGCAATCTAAGCATAGAGCAGGGGTTCTCAACCTTTTTCTTTCTGAGGCCCCCCCCAACATGGTATAAAAGCTCCATGGTGCACCTGTGCCACAACTTTTTTCTGCGTATGAAAGCAGAAGTGGCAAGCAAGGCTATTGCCCAGGGCCCCACACCACAGAGGTCCTGTAAAGCTAAATTGATCAGGCTTCGACTTCAGCCCCTGGTGGCATGGTTTCTGCCCTGGGCCCCAGGGAGTCTAACTCTGGCCCTGCTTGGCAGACCCCCTGAAATCTGTTTGTGTGTCCCCTCAGGGGGTCCCAGAATCCTGGTTGAGAACCACTGGCTTAGAGGACCCCTTCCATGTGGGAGGGATGATCAGTCTTATCATATTGGATAAATACATCAAAAAAGCTATGTTACAAAATTTAGCCCTATTCACTCCATTCCCAACAGTCAACACATATTAAAATAAGTTCCTTTAATAACTCATTGGTTATTATTTGAATTTAAGTTTTTCCATAAATAAAATCTCTGTCAACTCTGTTGTTGCCAATTATCTATGAAGTATAACTTTTTGATCCTAAAGAAAGAAGGAAAAATAAGCCACAATATTTTTCCTCCTGAAAAAGTTGGTGATATGATGGGAAATGTCAGTAAAAATGTATGCCAAGTGCTGCTGAAAATCACAAAAGAAAGTTCCCTCTGGTCATTTTATATTTATATCAAAGTTGCTATTCAAGCTGAGAATTCTGAAATTCTCTGTCTGGTAAGCTAGTGCAACATCACTTCAGCTCAGCTTAGTAAAAATGTCACATTAGAACTGCCTGACAACTGTCTTGTTTGCTAACAATTAAAACCTGTCTTTATGTCTCCAAAACATTCCCTTCCCCATCCAACCCCTAAGTAAGAGATGTAACAACAACAAATATGTACTAGTAAATGCCCTATGCAAAATTTCAAGGACCAATGAAAGGTTGATATTCTGAATGAACATTAAACCAGGGAGAGAAAGCAATGATCAAGCCTGCATTATATGTTGCATCCTGAGACAAGTTGTTTTGTAAATAACAAGGTCAGTTGTTTCTCTTGTTGCTCAACTGTGAAAAAAATCTGCTTGCTGCTCTTTTTAAAGGAACAACTCACAATTTGAAAGCCTACCAAGAGGTACTGCCAATTATTGAAGTTGCTGAGCCCTCTCTCTAATTGCCTTTTCCTCTTTTATCTACTGTCTTCTCACTTAATTTACACAAATATAGATATGAATAAAGACTTAATAGTAATGATCAAAATAATCTTACACCAGTAATACTTACTTACCAATAACAACATTATTACCATTCCTATTGTCATCCTTCCTACCCATTTCTCTCTCTCTCTCTTTCTGTGTGTGTGTTTTAAAAGAGTAAGTACTAGATTGTATTGGTTCTTGAATCTTGACTAGCCACTTCAGAAAACCCATCCTCCAAATCCACAAAAGAAAGGCAATCCGATGCTGGCCGAAGTACTTATTTAATAGTGCAAGATTAAGAAGTGTAAAACAGCAGTGTAAGATTTTCTCCAGGAGCTCTATTTTTCCATGCAGGATACAAGTAACTCCCACTGAAGTGATTGGGCATTACTCTTATCCTGAAATTGGGAAATATTTAGGTCTTGTTAATTACTGATGACTATTTTACTATTGCTTTGTTTTGTGACACTTTATGATAGTGTAAATGAAATACCTGTAGAGGAAAAATTGAGGCTCATAATGACAAAAATTTACAGTTCTGCAGTCATGAAATGTACAAAACTATTGGCAAAGGTCTCATCAGACCCCTTAGTTTTGTGTGGTATATAACTGTGCTGGAATTGCGCACTTTACTTTAAGAGCCAGTAGAGGGCTCTGCAGCAAAGCATGCAACTAGCCATTATGGAAAGAGCCAGCTAAAAGTAAGACAGGTGGGTTGTGCCTCACTGTTTTAAGGAGCAGCCTGCCATTATTGTTTCTCTGTCTCTGTCTCTGTCTCTCACTCTTTGGGTTCTTGTGTGGTATTCTGGATTCTAAGAAATGAAGTATTGTTGTGTTGCAACCTTCCAGTAAGAGTATTTATGTTTTATCTCATTTTTTGTGTCTATACTGTGAACATAACAAACATGGCCAAGATTTTCAAAAAGAAAATGATTCCGAATGCCTCAATTTTTGAGTATCTTGAGACATCTTAGGCGCTTGATTTTCAGAAAGTGGTAAGCATCAGTGCATTGAAATTCAGGCCCTTGTAAACCATCTCATGTGGAATACTCAGAATCATTATTCAGTTGCAAATTTCCTGGAAGAATTTTTGACATTTTGATAAAATTTGCCATCTCTAATTAGGACAAGCCAAAATTGCAATAATAATAATAATAGTAATAATGTTTGCAAACACACAATCTCAAGAAAAATTAGTTTGGGTCTATTGAAATGGTTTCTTTTCAATATTTGCAAACCATTTTGTTTTAATTTTGATCTTTCCTCCCCTTTTAAAACTTTTTTAAGGGTAGGTTTAGTAAAATTCATAAATAGAAAGTGGTAAAGCGAAAATTTCCAGTTTGACAATCTTGAAAGGTTTTTAACCAATTTTTTTGTGAGTCAGGTATTTCGAACCCAACACTGTTTCACAACAGTTTCAATTTTTTCTTGCGCGGGAGGGTGGGGGAAGGGCAAAGCATTTTTTTTGTCAAACAACAAGGTGCTGACTATCCTTAATTCCTGTTGACATCAGAATTCAGGGTGTTCAGCACCTAATAAGATTGTGCCCAAAGCAACTACTGAAGTAAAGTATAAATTCCAGCTAGGATGAAAAGCATTTCTTCAGTATAATTCATTCTGCTGGTAACCCAAGGCCCATTTGAAAAGTTGTAAAGTAGAACAAAAATAATAAAACCATCCCTGGTTTGTGAGAAATGAAGAAATTAAATCTGAAATCTGGGCTTCTCCTGAAAGGTGCTGAGTGCCTCCTGAGGAGTACTGAGCCTCCTCAAATCCCTTTCCTTCAGTGGGGCTTGTGGGCTCTTGGCATCCCTCAAGAGGCGCTCAGCACCTTGAAGAATCAGGTTTCATGAGAGAGACACTTCAGGGAAGTAAATTCAGTTCTTCAGCCTATATTTTTCCAGTCCATTCTTCTCTCCCTCTCATAACCTTACGTGCTAATGACTGCTGAACTGCATAGATGTCTGCAATTTCAGAAGGTAATCATCGCTTCTGCTTTAGTGCCTTTCTGCCGCTTTCAACAATTTATGAACAATAGCCGATGATGACTAATTAATTCAGCAGAGAAAAAAAATCTTTGAATATATTTCATATTGTTAGGAAAAGAATAATGTCACAAGAGGGACAGCGGAAAGAAGGACCGCCTCTCTCTTACTGTTTACATGCCAGAATGTTGCCCCTTTCCATATTAAAGAGACAATACCAAGGTTTTAGAAGCTCAAAATGTCACCTATCTTCTTTCAAATTGTTATAATGAGTTTTTCTGAGGCTAATAATTTTCGTTTTGTTTTCTAAATTAAATGCTCACAATTCTCATTTGTAATTTCACCCTTTGACCTTCAATTCATATGGGGGCAGCTGAAAGTGGGGGAGGGCAAGGAGGGAAATGGAAATATTGCAGAGGAAATATTGGGGATGGGAAGGGCAGGCATATGTTTTCCAGCTGCACAGTAGCTCATGGAGGCAGTAGTGGGATCCAGAGGAGGGGCTGGAGCGGCCACCATGGTATGGAAATTGGGCCAGCTGCTGAAGAGCAGGCAGGATCAGTTCCTGTTTCCCTACCTTTCTGTTACTGTGGGTTCTGGTGGGGACACTTGGCCAGGGAGAGGGGCAGGGGCACATGTGCCAGCAGCCTGGGTAGGGTGGGGCACAGGGTACTGCCATCTTGGTGGGGACAGGGGAGCATCAGTGCACAGGGCGCCAATCACTGAGCTGGGAGGAGAGCAAAAGGCACCAGGCAACTGAGGAACGGCCTTAGGAACAGCAGGAGGAACTGCTGGACACCCTTTCACAGCCTGGAGCTGGCTGACTCTCCCCCATCACTGAGTCTCAGTAGCTCCTCTCGCTCCTCCTCCTATCCACCCCTCTGCCCCCCCTCATTCACAGCAGCTACTTCCTACATTCATTTTCTTGCTGTTCGTCATGGAGAATTGTATGTCTGTATCTGAGTGCAGAATATGACCAAAAATGTTTTTCTTTTTTATAAGTACATAAGCCTATCATTAAAAAAAAGTATCATTAAAAAAAAGACCCAACATGGGTCTGGTCTCTCTCTGAGATCTCTTTCCCATTAATTTTAGTGTCAGTAAGATCTGGCTTATTTTTATAGGGCCCACTGAAAGGAATACATTGTGCTCCCTCACCTGGCTCTGCCATAACAGTTAATAAGCAACACTCTTCACATAGCTGCTGTGACATGAATCAATGAGGCTAGTGTGCAAAGAAAAGTCCTGATCCAGCAAATCCTTCAGAGAATTCCTTCTGATGTCAATAAGAGATCCGTGCAAAGGTCTTGGCCCTGTAACCACCTAGGTGTTTCTAATTGTGTTTTTGTTTCAGTATAATTTTATGTGTGTGAGAAGTCCCATAAGGCCAGATTATGATTTACACTAAGGCCACTTACACCACTCAGGCAGTGAAAAGGTGAGTGCAAATGCCATTTACTCCCATTTTAAGGCCCCCTTGCACTGCCAGAGCTACATAAAGCAATATTATGGTATTATGGTAATAAGGCCCATAGACTTCAGTGTTAATGCTCCCATTACTAAATTTTTGAATGGGTTGGAGCATTTTCAGCTCACAGGAATGGTGGATAAAGTCCAAGGATACTTGACAAAAAAGACAATATCTTAAGGTATACTTTTTAGTCAAAAACAACCATGTCAATTTTAGCTCTAAATATCAACTTGGGGAGAAAATTAGTGTAAGAAAAAGACACAAATGATCAGGAAAAACACATATTTCAAACTTCTACATGTAAGGTTATTAAAAAGAGTATCCAGCACCACTAAAATCTCAAAAACCACGTCCACAATTGTTTGCTTATAAGGGAACATTTATTAGTGTTATTTAAGTTACACAAAATAAATAAAGCAGAGAGGTAGGATTGAAATCAACTAGAGACAAAGTGATGCAGAAATAGATATTGCTTCTATATGAACATAATCAAATATGTTTTGTGAAAGACAAAAAATAGATTACACAGAAATTATTCATCCAGGTTTTAAATATACTTAGCACAATAAGTTAAATGTTTTAGAAAAGCAAAGAGGGGAATTAGGTTCAGCACTTTTATGAGTGTGCTGTTGCCATTTTCATTTGGCATTTAGCTGCCACTTAAAAGGCACAATTTCAAAAACAAAAATGAAGACAGATTATAAAAGGGAACACAGTACCTGCAGGATTTGCAATTAGATTCCTCTTCTCATCTTTCAATGTCTAATCCCTTATTCCCTTCTGATTATTAAGAGAGACTCCTACCCAACACCCTGCTATTTCCTCCAGGTAAAACCTTTCCCTCTTTCCTTTCCCTTCTTAGCTTCCATAAATGTACCTATTCCAAAAACCAGAAGGTTCCACTAAGAGACTCAGCATAGATTAAACAAGCATTTCACACTCCCTGCTTCAGGTTGCACAAGGGGGAAAGAAAGACCCAAATCAGAGGCATGTTTTTTAACAATGGCAACACATTTGCTGACTGTTGTGTAACTGTCCTGATTGGAAGTCAGACTCCTCAAGACATTTATCTTTAGTTCTGATTTTCTCCACAGGTACTCCCTATAAATCCTGTTGTAAAATTTATTGGTTGCAATTTTCACTAGCTCAAAGCTTGTGGTTGACAAATTTGTTCATGAAAATACAGAATTCTCCAAGGTCCCCAACAGAAACATGATAATTTACTGCAGAGTTTGCCTTCTGCTAACCTGGCATCAGGGTCCTCATGCTCCAATTCTGCTGGAGTACAGAGAGTATTATCTGGAATTCTTGCATGGAGAGGAAAATATTGCCAGAAGACCCAATGGGGAGGTCTCCGAAGATTGATCCTTTATTTTCCTAGTATTTCTGGTGCACTGGGGGAGGGAAGTAAATATGTGAACTGGATCATGACAGTGATACTGACAATTTTTGAAAAATGCCATTGTTGGATGATTCTGAGAGCTAGTAAATTGATACAGCTCTGGGTAACTTGTAGCACAATTTAAGGAAAATATTTAGCTTTGTTGAAGCCTCTTCCCATTGGTCTTTGTCTTTGGACAAAAGACTGGGCGCTATGTTTTATGTCTTATGTGGCCCAGACAGTCAGGCTATATTTATTGTTAGATAAGTTAGAATTATATTAATACACTGCTCATCCAATCTAATATGGCTCCCTTTAATTTGGTCAAGTGTGATGGGGTGTACAAACCCCCCATTGGGCAACAAGGGGTTAAGAGGGGTTATTTTTCGCTCAGCCAGCCCTGCCCTGCCACGCCACACCTGCAGAAAATGCACTGATGGAGGGATTAAAAGATGGGAATTAGCTCATTTGGGTGACAGAGCTGAAGGTGAGCAAACCTGTAACCCACAGCTCCAGCACTGGGAAGTCCAACGGCTCTGATACAGTGCCCAAAAAGGCCATCCCTGAGGGAAGGGAGGACCTATCCCAGAGATAATCAGAGAGAGGAGCATCCTCCTCTCCCCTGTCTGTGGACCCTGGACATTGGTAACTCCTCTTACTTATTTTGCTTTGGACTTCCTCAACAGGGGAAAGCCCTGGACTAAGCTGATCTGGGGGCATAGACAAGAGGAAGAGGTCTTGGGAGGACAGCCTTAAGAAGCCTTGGTTGCCAGTCCACTGGTAGGCCAAAGAGCCCTGGGTTGGAGCCCAGTGGAAAGGGAGGGCCTTGGCTCCCCTTCCCACACCTGCATTTGGCAGTCAGGTGTTGTGGCTGTGACCACTAGGCATGCCCCCCAATCAGACCCTGAGTGAAGACCATTACATCAAGTGAGATATTATTTGTATATGAGTGACTTGAGGAACATGAAATTAGATGAAAGTTCTTCAAATTTCGAAAAGCTATAACTTGTTACAATGAACAGAACTGCCTGCATAAAAGAAGATTTTCAAAAATTCTGAAGTTATGCTTCTAAATCCATATTGAGTCACTGAAATAAGTGGCCTCATCTTCAAGAGTGCTGAGTACTCAACACATGTGAAAATCAGGCCACCTAGTCAGGTGACTAAAAATGAAAGTAGGAGCCTATTTTGAGACTCCCCTTTTGGAAAATCTTTTGAGACTCCCCTTTTTGAAAATGGAACTTTCAAAAGTGTTTAACTTAGGAGCCCAAATCCCATTGAATTCACAAATCCCAGCCACCCGATGCTAGACACCAAGTTTGAGACATAGGAATTGCCATAAGGAATCATATTTTTGGTCATCTAGTCTGCAATCCTATCTCCAACAGTGACCACAGATGCTAAAGAGGAAGGTACAAGAACACCATAGCAAGAACTCAAAGCGGAAATAATTTGATCCTATGATGGTCTCGTCTTTATCTCTAACAGTTGGAGACTAAGGCCTGACGTATGAAGTTTATATCTCTTGCAGAGCTCTTTGTTTTCATTAACTGTTATAACTCTTGTTACCCATGTAAATATCCACTATCTCTTTAAAACCTTTTGGTGCCAAACCCTTGAATGGGGCTCTGCTAAGGTACAGAAGTTTGTCTGTGCAGAACTTGCAAGATTTGGGCTTTAACAAACAAGGAATTTAGGGTGACATTTTCCAAAGTTCCTAAATGATTGGGGCACAAGTGCCATTGAAAGTAGGAACAGAGCCCACTGGAAGATTTATACCTACCAAAATTATTTTCAAGCTTGGTGTATCATGTAAGGTGCCCTGCTCTTCATCAGAGCAGTCAAAGAAATAATTAGGTGCCTAAAATAGGCATTTGAGTGCTTAAATGTTGGTACAAGCAATTAAATGCAGATGTGGCATCCAAATTTTAAATTTATCTCTAAAGCCTAGATTAGCCCTCAGAATCTCAGTGTCACCTGCCAAATCCATTGGGTTATAACATCAAACATGCATAAACTGCTTCGAGCTAACATTCACCACCAACAACAATAACCCTCAAGCAAGTTCAACTCCTTGCCTCCTACTGCTTCTTTCATGGCTGTGTAGCACACCTTGTTATTGCTTTCAGTTTATTTGGCTGTCAGTGGTACTTCTCAGATACACAATGTTAATCTGAGAGATTTCAGTGTCAACCTAAGTTCAAGATGGATGCAACAGAGTACACAGAAAAATATGTCTGAAGTGTAGCTGAATCATTTCTTCCCTCCCCATGTTTCCCTTTTAAAATGTCTTTAGCCTTCTGGGATTATATTTGAAAGAAGATAGCTCCATGTTTAGCAGTTTGTTCATCAAGTGAGGTAAAGTTTTCAAGGTAGACAGGATGCTATTCTTGAAATACCTATGAGGAAACTAGACCAGAACAGCGCCTCTGAGTTAATATAATTCAACTATTGTCCTACAAGATGACACTTAAAGTATCTACCAATTTACCTTAAGCCTGTTTAATGCAGTAGAAAGGCTAGGCCAACATTTTCAAACTTGAAGGCCTAAAGTTAATCTAAATTTAGATGTAGGCATTTAACTATGCTGACTGCTCTTCAGAAATGCTGAGCATCTCAAGTTCCAATGAAGTCAATGGGAGCTTCAGCTGCTCGGCAATCTGAAAACCAGGCAACTTTTTAAAGGGTCTAATCTTTTTTAGGTGCCTAGCCTCTGACAAACAAGTTTCTCAAATGTGAGATTAGTAAATAGGGTTTTGTTAAGGGAGGTCATGAAGGCTATCTGCTATAAATTCTCACATATCTCAGCCCAACCTGCAAGTAGTATTTATATGCCACAGTATTTTTCTCTGTTAATTATTTCTCTCTTTATATTTGTCTCTCCTATTGCTGCTTATTATCTATCAACTTAAAGAAAATAGGTACAACTTCCTTTCATACATAGTCTTCTCTTAATTTAAAGATCTGAGGTGAAATCTTGCCTTCTTGAAGCCAATAGGAATTTTGCTACGGACTTTAAAAGGGCCAGGATTTCATCATTGAATCTGTGCCCCTTCTCTTACAGAGATGGCCTAGTCCCAACCCTGAGTGTTATTTTGGGGAAAAACATCTCACTTCCTCCAGCATAGGCCTGAAGAAGCAATTCAACATGACTTCTGCTGACCCTCTTGAATAAAGTGATTGGGGATTGTCATAAATATAAAGGGAAGGGTAACCACCTTTCTGTATACAGTGCTATAAAATCCCTCCTGGCCAGAGGCAAAACCCTTTTACCTGTAAAGGGTTAAGAAGCTAAGGTAACCTCGCTGGCACCTGACCCAAAATGACCAATGAGGGTCAAGATACTTTCAAATCTGGAAAGGGGGGAACAAAGGGTCTGGCTGGCTGTGTGTTGCTTTTGCCAGGAACAGATCAGGAATGTAGCCTTCCAACTCCTGTTAAATTAGTAAGTAATCTAGCTAGAAAATCTGTTAGATTTCCTTTTATTTAATGGCTGGTAAAATAAGCTGGATACAGAGAAAACACCATGGCCTTGACTTCACAAGGGGGAGGTCCCAGAGCTCAGGCTCCAGCCAAAGCCCGGAAGTCTATGCAGCAATGAAACAGCCCCACAGCGTGTGCCTCGCAAACCTGAGTTGGATGGTACGGGCCAGCCACGGGTTTTTCTTTTCTGTGTAGACATACCCTAAGACTAAAAGATTTGTTCTTAACTCTAGTTAGCTAATTTAGGATAAAATGCTATTGAAGACAAGGCAGTTTCTAGTTTTCACATGAGTTAGAAGATTGAGTTAAAGCATAGGCTGCTCCATAGTCTTTAATTTGACCTGTTAACTCACC
This sequence comes from Dermochelys coriacea, assembly GCF_009764565.3. NCBI lineage: Eukaryota > Metazoa > Chordata > Testudines > Dermochelyidae > Dermochelys > Dermochelys coriacea. The sequence continues at coordinate 51,571,728 of NC_050069.1, forward strand.
TGCAATCTATCAACTGCCATGTCTTTATGAGGATTTTACCTCAATTTAGCCCATTCAAATTAAGAACAACACTTTTTTTCTTTGTTGAAGGCACAGCCCTTGACTTCTACCACTTGATGAAACCCACCCAGTCCTGCTGGAAATTCAAAGACATGCTATGAAAAGATGCAATGACATTTTAATTGAGCTCAGAAATTTACTGATGTGAAACATTTTCATGACATGCTGAATTTTCCAGAAACTCCATTCACTTGGAATTCCCTTAGTTTGGTAGTGATTATCACACACTTTTTCAAAAATCTTCTTCCCTAATATTAGATCTGTTTAAAACTCGCTTTTTAAAATTCCTTCAACTCCCATGTTAATATTTGTCTTAGCTGAGAAATTCGTACACTGAGAACTGAATCTAACTTTAAATTTAAGGGATTAAATGAATTGATGTCTGTGAAGAAATTGATTTTCTTCTCCATGACTATTAGCATTACTAAGAAGGACTGGAGCAATCAGCGCTTTTAGTTTTTCTCATCATATTTCCTTGTGGAATAAACTTCCATACTTCCATATTTCACTACTATGATTTTTTGAGAAAGTTAAAAAAACCCTGAAACAGTTGTACTCTGATCATTCTAATTTCTTTTTAACATAATGCTAAACCCACTTAAAGTCCAAGTTCAATTTTATTGACTCTTGGAGCTCTGAGACCACCTGCTGTTGTGGCATACTACTCTTGCTGTGTGAGTGAAAGAGAGAGAGAGAAGGAGAGAGAGAGAGAGAGAGAGAGAGAGAGAAATTGATTTTCTTCTCCATGACTATTAGCATTACTAAGAAGGACTGGAGCAATCAGCGCTTTTAGTTTTTCTCATCATATTTCCTTGTGGAATAAACTTCCATACTTCCATATTTCACTACTATGATTTTTTGAGAAAGTTAAAAAAATCCTGAAACAGTTGTACTCTGATCATTCTAATTTCTTTTTAAGATAATGCTAAACCCACTTAAAGTCCAAGTTCAATTTTATTGACTCTTGGAGCTCTGAGACCACCTGCTGTTGTGGCATACTACTCTTGCTGTGTGAGTGAAAGAGAGAGAGAGAAGGAGAGAGAGAGAGAGAGAGAGAGAGAGAGAGCTGGTTGGGAAGTGATTTTCTTCTCCCCCAAGAGTTTGAGATTTTGAAAAAATTTCTCATCCTGAATTGGGATGAAGAGTCAAAAATGTCAAAAAATTTCACGAACCAATAATCTGAAAAAAACAACAACAACAAAGAAATATTGGGTCAACTGAAACATTTCATTTTGATCATTTCAAAATATTTTGTTTTGCTTTTACTTTTTAAAACCTTTTTTTAGTATAAACTAATATTTCAAAACTAAAAGTGGTTTCAAACCAGAAACTGAAACTTTTCTTTTCTAGAATGTTGGAAAATTCCTGACCAATTCTCTGGTTTTTAATCAGTATGAGTTTAGGCTGGTCACATACTCTCATTGACTTAGTACGCTTTGGACAGGCCTCTAGGAGTTTAAATGCAACTTGAAGAATGTAGAAATGTTAATAGTGGCTATTTTTAGACAGTCAAAGAAAATTACTAGCTATTAAATTGGGATCGTTTAGAAAAAACTCTGCTTAACTGGGAGGCACTTGGCTAATGCCAAGTAATTAAGTGCCATTTTTATGGGTTAGATATATATTATGATTATTGTAGAAGGGCAGGTGGGAATAGTTGATACAGGTAACTGTATACAATGGTTGAATACATTTGACTCTCTCTCTCCAACTATATCTTAAAGTCTGATCCAAAGCCTACTGAAGTCAATGGGAGTCTTTCCCATTCACTTCCTTTCTCAGTGGGCTTTGGATTACACCCACAGATTGCTCCAAAGATCAGGGACTATGTTTTTGTATAGGTAGAGTTCTTAGTACACAGTTCATGTTTGGGGTCACCGGGTTTTACAAAGTATGAAATAAATAATTATGATGATATTCTAAATTTTGCTCTATTAATTTAGAAGTTTTTAAAAAACGATTCACAGAAAATAAAACACTAAGCATCAAGTAAAGATAAAGTGAATAACACTTTTTTTTAAAGTCTCTTCCCCCACCCTGCCTCCCTTAATTAGGAAAGCTGCCTAACCAGGAGAAGGAGCCATTCACTGGGATATGCCAAATCAGAAGATTCTACCATATTCATGTTTTCAACATTGCAGATATTGTTTCCATCAGAATGACAGTAAATAGCAGTATTAGGAATATAATTTTTATTCAAATTAATGCTTCAAACTTGAGTTAAGAGCTGTAGTGATCATTTCCGGTTTCTGACATTTTTAAAAAACTGACGCTTCTAACATATTAAATTGTGATATTAATCTTTAAATTGCCAATTTCCTATAAATAACCCAAACTGGAAAGAATCATTAAAAGACTTAAGAAGTAGATAAATCTTAATTAAACACAATCATGAATTCAGATTCTAATTTAAATTGGGATTTCATATATTACAATATAACCAAGTTAGGATGTTGCATCTACTTCAATTAAAGATTTATCACAGTATTTCAGCATGAAGAAATTCAAGAGCTGGAAGCTTTGTTCATCTAAGCACTGATAATGTAAAGTGATTGACACCTGTTTTAGATTATTGCTTTCTCCAGTGAAAATTAACACATTAGAGTGGTGTGAAAAATTAGCCTCTTTCTGCCCAGTAGATTAAACAAATAATCAAGGCAACAGTAGTCTTTTTAAAAAAGAAAAAGAAAAAAGAAACAAGCTTAGATGTGTTGTTTTATTATTACTTTAACAAAGAATTATTATTAATTTATTAAAGAATCACGTCAATCTGAAAAGATCCAAGGACAGTTTCATACTTCCTTTGCAGAGAAGCAAGGGATTTGAGGATCTGGTTATAAAAACAGGAGCAGATGGTCGGTATGAAATTCTGGAGAGGAATTTTGTTCTGCATCTTTTTTAACCAATCTGCCCGAAAACATGTCTAATTCACAGGCAGTCAGAAAGTGGTGCATTGTGTTCAAACTCTGGCTGCAGTTGAATGAGTATTTGTCATAAGGATTATTTCATAACCTCTGTGACAGAAGAGCATCTGTGTGTGACAGAAATATGTTAAAGCCACCATGCAACCTATCCATTCTCTATAATTAAGACTAAATTATGGTTATCTACCATAAACCAAATTAATACAAAATAGAGCATAAACGCTAAAAAGGATGAGCCACATTCAGCACTGAAACCTAAGACCTAAGAGAGTATAAACTATTGACCAAAAAATCTTGCCATACTGTTGGTGTTTCCATTATTATACAAATTAAGAAAGTCTGGAAACATAAATATAGAGTTTCTGATCCCTAACTTTAGTGGGGCTATTTGCAAGCATAAGGACAACTGGAGTAAATATGGATTGCTGGAATGGGCCTATTGTGGCTTTCTATTAAGAAAATATTAAATAATTTGGTTGTTATAAAGGCTTCTCTTGCCTCAGCAAACCAAAAATGTTATATTTCTTTATCTTGGGACCTCAGAGGTTCCTAAACCAAACCTCAACCTTCTTTGCAGCACGTAACGTAAGTGGTTTCAACAGGAAACTGCTCCACTTTTGTTAACAAATAGACAAAACTTGTAATAAACAGGTCTCCTAAGAAGAATAGGAAAAGGTGCCTAAATTACTTAAAATCATTTAAATATTTTTACTCCTAAATCACTAAGATACTTTTGAAATTCCCACCTCAGAACTTGCTTCTTAATAGAAAGGGAAAGGGGGTTGCGGGGGAGGGAGAGAAGTATTTATATGATGATCTTGACTTATCCCTCCAACCTGATAAGCCCTCTCACGAGATTATACAGCATTTTACAACTGAAATGTATTTTTATCTAGGCAACCATTAATTAGACCAAAAAAAAATCTTAGGCTCAGCTCCATGTAATTAGTTATGTGATTATTTTAAAGATGTGAAATCTAGAAGTTTTTAATGCAATTAGTATAAGTACTAGCAATCATAATTACAGTACATCTTGTCAAAACCAAGCCTTTGTGTTGGAATTTAGAAGGGTGCGTGGCTTTGCCAGTGTTTTCACTTCAGTATCTTTGTGCAAGTGCAGAGTTTGGGAAGAAAGGATATCACAGTGCATAGGCAGGATTTAAATGGATTTGGGGACTGTCTCAGTCTGGGGCAGGATCTTGACTAATTAGAAAATGGTATCAGATATTAGCAACTTTGTGACACTTTGCTCAGTCTAGTAGAGGTCTGAGACACTTAGTAATCTTATATACTTTTAACCTTTGCCTGTGAAATGCAACATAGTTTTGAGTGATTGGAACTGAAAATGGCCCAAATTTTATATAGGACTACAAGTGTTTGCCTTGTGTTTGCTTAATTTGTATAGACGTGAAGCTTAAAAATGCTGTGTTGCCATTAATAAATGTGATTAGTGCAGGGAATAATATGAAAATATAGCATTATTTTCAGTTCCCATTACACATGTGCTCTTGGGGACTGATTCTGTGCAATACAGGGAAAGAACATAGTGCAAGTACGAGATAGAAAGGGGAATGTAGAGGAACCCAAATCTTGGATTAATGGAAGAGCTGGCCAGCCGTGTGAGGAGCAGGATGCTGCACCACACAAAAGGCTGTAGTAGTGTGTGTGCAGATTGCTTCTTAGTACTTCCCCTGAGTTGACTAAACTCCACATAACCCCGTATCACAAGGCTGTGCCCACACAGCAGCACCTAGTTCCAAAATAATTTACTGCTAAGTGGAAACGAGAGAGGCAAAATTGGTGATATGAGACAGGCACACATAACTAAGTGACCTGTTAGCAGGATAAAGATCACATTAAAGCCCTTGCAAAAAGTGCAGAATTCATTTGATTAATAGATTCAAAGACTATAAAACCAGAAGGGCCAAGCATTGTGATTATCTAGTGTGACCTCACTGATTTCCAAAGACATTGCCTCCTGTCCTACAAGTGTGACTTGTATTCTTTGTTCCTAGATGTAGGACATCATATTCAGCTGTATTAAAACAAATTACAGTGAGCCCAATTTACCATGAGATCCAGATCATGCTATCTATAGAAGAGACATACTCTTATTTACCACTCCACCAGTCTTTGTGTCCTTTGCAAACTTTACCAGCAATGATTTTTATTGTAATCCCTTTAAAAGGGTTGCTTTTGAAATACCATACTGAGCCTCTAGGGGACTTGTCCTGGGACTACAGCAGCAATGGCTATAGAGCCTCAGCACTCCTTTTCCTAGATTGCCTAGGGTCCAGGGCAGAGATAGAACTGGCTAGCAGCACTGTCATAACCAAGCAGAAACCAGAATGCAGAGACAAAGGGCTTGGCTTGACTTGCGGTTTTGGCGGTGTTTGGAAAGGAGTATAGCAGAGAGAGTAGCATCACAGTCAGGGAAGATCCTTCTACCTTCCACATTTATACCCAAGGGAAGATTTTGAGCCCTTGTGGGATTTCTGGACATTGGGTAGAGACATTTCAGAACAGACCAGAAACCCAGGAGGCTGAGAAGAGACACAATCAGGCTTCCAAGAGCCAGCCTAACTGTACATTGGAATCCAGACCAGAGAGCCACAAAGATGATCTTACCAGCCTTAGTGTGGATCCTCTGTCAGAACATCCTGTATGTTTATTTTAATATGGTGTTTTAAGATGGCCACCAATTTCAGCACTGCATCAAAGACCGAGCCTAAACTCACTATTTATCTAGGCAGTCACTAGGAGGGAACACAGGGTGGTTTGTACTGGCAGTAAATGTGGGAGGGGTAGAGTTAATGTATTGTTTTGTTTTTTATTATCCTGATCCCCTTTTCCATGATTGCCTATCCTGAATTCCCCATATCTAATAAAGCCCCAGATACTGAACTATCACAATTCTCACAGTAATAAATATTTTATTTGTACGTGCTCTCACTCCTATGTATGAGATTGGGTATTAAATATTTCCCCAAGGGACAGAATCTCTGTGTTCTCTGCAGAAAGAGAAGTTTCTGTAGATGGAGGCACCTGGTGCCCTTTTACAAGAACCCAGAATCAATACCTCTTAGGATAAATGGGAGAAGGCTGCAGCCATACCTCAGGGCTGGGTTACACTATGTTTGTACAAAATGAGTTTTGTGCTTGGATAGCTTGGTTTGGGTGTGCCAACTTGCTTTTGCTTAAGTGGAGGTCAAGGTTTGAAGTTAGGTCATAATTCTGGTCTTGCTTTATTGTTTAAAATACTACCTTGAGCAAATTGACATCATATGCCTTATTTTTGCAGGTTATTCAAAACATAGTTTGTACTTTACTGAAAGAAAGGGTTATCAGTTTTTCAGCTTGCAGAAATGAGTATCACTCCATTGACTTAAACAGAGTGATGCCAATTTACATCAACTGAAGAGCTGACCTTTTGTTTGTATCTTTAAGTATTTATCAGGCTATTGAAGTACACTCACTGCAGAGTTCTCTGTTCCCTTTATCCCAGCAATGCCCTGTTCTATTAATAGTAACAAGTCTCACACATCACATAACATTTTACATTTTCAAAGGACTGTGCAAATACCCAATCTCCACACCACCTCAGACAGCCTTTATTTTCCTCTTTTTACAGGCAAGGGAAATGAAACATAAAAGAAAGTCACTTGCACAAGCAATTCAGAGCAATTCCTAGTCTCCAGCCCCAATCTTGCTCTGCTGTATCACATTGCCTTTGCATTTATTTAACACAAGAACTAGGGACCACCAAATGAAGTTAATAGGCAGCAGGTTTAAAACAAACAAAAGGAAGTATTTTTTCACACAAAGCACAATCAACCTGTGGAACTCCTTGCCAGAGGATGTTATGAAGGCCAAGACTATAATTGGATTTAAAAAAAGAACTAGATAAATTCACGGAGGATAGGTCCATCAGTGGCTATTTGCCAGGATGGGTAGGGATGGTGTCCCTAGCCTCTGTTTGCCAGAAGCTGGGAATGGGCGATGGATCACTTGATGATTACCTGTTCTGTTCATTCCCTCTGGGACATCTGGCTTTGGCCACTAGATGGACCTTTCTCTGACCCATTATGGCCATTCTTATGTTCTTAAGAGGTAGCACAAATGAGCTACTGTCAAAATTAAATCAGAAATCATGGCCAGATTGTGCAACTATGATCAACAGGCAAGAATGATCCTACTTGCACAGCATATTATATGCTAGATACTGTATTTAACTGGTATGCATTTTATTTAGTGTAAGTTTCCAGGCATTGCATTTAAATATACTGCGGGCCTGATCCTACATTCCTTTTTTGGCCTAAACTTCCATTGAGTGCAAAGGTAATGAAGGATGAGGCCTTCAGATGGTAATGCAGTCATACCAAATTTTGACAACACATTTTTGTTTCCTTTCCCTGTAATTTTCTTTCTATATTTATCTCCTTGCCTTCTCCGCATTAACCTGCTCCCCTTCCTTCTACCGTCACTAAATGGAGGATGTAGCAATTACATGTCTTCTGAGTTTGAGTAATGTGATGTACTTCACTTTTTTTTAAGGTTCAGTTCTATTTAAAACTCCTTTTACCACTTACTATCTCTATATGTTTGAACTAAACAATGGCAACGCAGGTATCAGTGTGGGGAGGTGTACCAACCCCACACTGGAGAACAAGTGGTTAAGGAGCAGCTCTGGGTCCAAGTGTCTCTAGCCTGCTGCACCTGCAACACCTGTACCAGCTGGAGGCAGAGTTTAAAAAGGGAAGCAGAGCAGTGGGTAGTAAGAGCTTTGGCAACAGACTTTGGCTCTGAGGAAGCACAGCCCAGAAACTCTTGTAGCCTGAGACCTAACAAAGGAGACACTGGTGACTTTTGTGAGGATCAGAAACTTTATTTTCTGTTCTTTAATTTGCCCCATAAGGAAAAAAAGTTTCTCAGTTAGGAAGTGATCCAGGGAAGCAGCAGCTTAGCACCATAATAGGACAATAAAAAGAGCCTTCACCTTGAGTGGAAAGACCCTGAATGCTCAAGGGTCCAACCCCCTGAACTACGGAGAAACCCCCAAACCTCTCAGGCACCAAAAGACTTTCCTATTATCAGCCTTTCATTTGTATACCCTGAAAGGAATTGACCGGTACGTGAGACCTGGCTGGAGGGCTGAGCCACAAAAGAAGGGACAGACCCCACATGCTGAAACTGAAAAGGAAAAGTGAGAATGTCAGGAGGGGAGACAACTTGCTGCTCCCCTGCCTCACCACTTGGCAGCACTGGTGGTGAGTGTAGCCTTTCACAATCAGCAATGTGCAATATCTCTCTTAGTCTCTGATGTGAATTTGATTAATATCGTTTTTCCTATTGCCTTTGCCTTTCAAACCATACATACAATATACATTCTGTTAGGTTGCTTGTGTAATCAGCCTGGAATATGAGTGTGCAAGGAACAGGATCCCCAGCTGAGATGACAAGCACCGGGGAAAAAAACTATTGCAAATTATTTTGTAATGTAGGGACATTAAAATGATTATAGCTGATTTTAAAATATATATATATTGCAACTCCATAGTAGCCATGCTAAGAAAGGGAGGTACTGGGTGTCCAGAGACTTGTCTGGTCACAGTCCTCGCTTCATGTGTAGAGCAAATTCTCCCCTCATATATATATATATATATATATATATATATATATATATATATATATATATATTTCCTATAATAATGCAGCTCTGCTTGGCTTGACTTAGGTTCCTTTATTTGGCATACAGAAAAAGCTATGCTGAGTTGATCAGACTCAAGCGTAGCAAATGGGTATAGGATGTAAGTACCACACATTCAGAGTCACACAGACAACCTCTTCCTTTATATACATTTACACATTACATTGCATTTGCTCTACATTTACCTGCCGTGTCCACAGGTTCAGCCAATTGCAGCTCCCACTGGCCGTGGTTTGCCACTCCAGGCCAATGAGGGCTGCTGGAAGGGCGGCGAGCACATCCCTCGATCCGCGTCTCTTTCTGCAGCCCCCATTGGCCTGGAGTGGCGAACCGCAGCCAGTGGGAGCTGTGATCAGCCGAACCTGTGGACACGGCAGGTAAACAAACCAAACCGGCCTGGCCCGCCCCACCCCACCAGGGGCTTTCCCTGAACAAGTGCTGGACCAGCTTTGAGAACCACTACTGTACATTACACCATGCTTTTTGGATTGGATTGATTACTTTGCAGGAACCAATTCCTGTACAGCATGCTCTGTCCATGTGGTTTTCCCATGGAACCCGATCTTTACATTCCAGCTTTATCTTGTCCATAGTTGCTAGCATCAAAGCCTTGCTACTTATTTTAGCTAGCACAGGCATCCTGACTCCAGCATACTGTTTGTCAAGTCCTATTTACAACTTAACCTTCCATTCACCTTCCCAATTATGCCCACTAAAAATGAGGCAAGTTACTTATGTCAAGCCAGGCCTATCCTTTGTTTTACCTGTTTATTATTTTTGTTTGCAAAGTGCTCCAGTTGTCTTGGACTGGAGTCAGGGAATGATAATTAATGTTGTTAAAAAAATTATTAATTACTACTTACTGTCTACCTACCAACCAGGAAACAGCCAAATATGGAAAAGGACATTTCTTTCTAAACCATCATGTCTCCCTCAACATGCTGGCCAGCACAGATGAGTTGCCCACAGGAAGAACCATGGACCAGGCTGAGACTCTCAAGGTATGTCTACACTGTAATTAAAACCTCCTGGCTGGCCCGTGCCAGCTGACTCAGGCTCAAGGGCTGTTTACTTGCAGTGTAGATGTTTGGGTTAGCCAGGAGCCTGGGCTCTAGGACCTTGCAAGGTGGGAGGGTCCCAGAGCTTGGGCTGCAGCCCAAGCTGGAACGTTTACACAGTAATTAGACATCCCCTTACCCTGAACCCTGTGAACCTGAGTTAGCTGGCACGGGCCAGCCACGGGTTTTTAATTGCAGTGTAGACATACCCCCAGACTCAATCTGGTTCCTAGCTCTGTTTCTCTGACAGTGCAGCCACTCTTGTTGTTAGTCCAGCCTTTAGAAATGATCAGGGTTTGAACATTTGTTTGTATCTGTCGGTGTATAGTCTTCTTATTCTCCACCTTTATGGTATTATGTTGCTTCATATGGGTTTCACAGAAGAGCATTTTATATATTTGACTTTTGGGATCTTGATTAGATTTAAAAACAATAAAATTAATTCAACATGTACACTGAATGCAACTCAGTTTTGTGGGAAAGAGTCAGTTGGATGCATTGCTATTATCAGGATAAATATTTTGGCTTTGAGCTTTCATCACCAATTTAGCTTTCTTCAGTATGTAGGAAGCAGTTATATTTTTACACATTTAAGTCCAGAAGGTTAAAGGCTGCTCTTTAGCTAGAAGATATACATTCTCTGTAAATTGGGATATCAGGGAGCAATTAAAGAGAAAAACAGTTTATGTATTGGCAATCTATTTCCCAATGTTTCAGTTACCTGATTCTTTTAAGAAACTGCAAATGGTGTGTAAAAGAGTACACTGACAAAAGGAATTCACAGAAGTTAATAGAAACAAAGCTATTAAGCTTTGTGGAAATAGTTTAGTAATGCAAGATATTTCTTAGAAGTTTTAATTCAAATTCAAATGATAAACAAGAAATGGATGGAAGGGAGTGTGTGCTCTCTATTTGTAATTTTACTTTAGTATTAAAAAATGACATAAAATTCTGCATGACAAAGGAACTTTGCCAGTTATATAAAGGGATAGGGTATGTGTCCTACAAAAGAGAGTAAGTCATGGGGAAATGGAGCAATTGGTTAAATTAGGAGATTGACAAATATTTTCTTCTCTTCAAAATGGGCTTCTTGTATGTGAGGTAGAACTAATTAGATGTGGCTTTCTTTTAGGCTAGGAATGTTTGAAACTCAGTGGCTTTGCTTGACGTAGACCCAAGCAGACATTTTCTGCAGTTTCCATCTGTGTAGGACCTTCTCTGTTCCCAGATTTCACTGCTACTATCAAGCTAAAAACCCCCACAAAAATCTCAAAGTCATTTCAAATCAAATCAGTTCAAAGTTGCCTTCACACATGATTGGTACAAAATCCTCCCAGATTTGATTAATAGAGATTTAAGGTCTGAAGGGGCCATTAGATCATCTAATCTGATCTCCTGTATATCTCCTATATAAGTATAAGTACAGGCTATTGCATTTCACCCAGTTACCCTTCTATTGAGCCCAACATCTTGTATTTGACTAAAGCATGTTTTTCCAGAAAGGCATCTAGTCTTGATTTGATTTCCTGGGGTAGTTTATGCCAGTGGTTAATCGCCAACACAGTTTTTTTTAAAAAAAAGAAACCTTATTTCTAATTTGAATTTGTCTGCCTTCATCTTTCAGTCATTTTTTCTTGCTATGCATTTCTCCACTAGATTAAAGAATCCTTTAGTACTCCCAATATTTTCTCTCCAGGAAGCTACCTAGCACTAATCAATCAAGTCACCTCTCATTCTTCCATTTTGATAAAGAGCTCAGTCTGTTTAGCTTAGTTTTCAGTGTTGATAAATGCAAAATAACTCACATTAGCAAACATAATCCCAACTCTACATATAAAATGAGGGGGTCTAAATTAGCTGTTACCACTCAAGAAAGAAATCTTGGAGTCATTGTGGATAGTTCTCTGAAAACATCCACTTAATGTGGAGCAGCACACTGACCTAGGGGACTCCATCCTGAAATAAATCTTTCCTAAATCCCCTCTTATGGCTTTCAAAAAACTTCCCAGCCTCTCCAAACTCATCATCAGCAGCAAGTTTTCGACAGACCAGGACACACCAACTCAAAGTGGCATCTGATCCTGAAAAACCTGCAGTCATACGTCTACTGCTACAATGATCAAAACCCTCCACAACACCCCTTTCAAGATCTGTGTGCCCTACATGCCTATCACAACATGTGGTGTACCTCATTCACTGCACTAAATGCCTCAATTACAACTATGTGGGTGAAACCAGACAATCACTATGCTCTTGAATGAACTCACATAGGAAAATAACAGAGAAAAATACCATATCACCTGTGGGTGAACACTTTTCACAAGGCAGTCACTCTATATCTGACCTCGCAGTCCTCATCCTCAAAGAAAACCTGAATAACACTCTGAAAAGACAATCCTGTATCTTAAATTCATAATTTTGCTTGACTTTAAAAGTCATGGTCTTAATAAAGACATTGGATTTATGGCTTATTAGAACAATTTGTAACCAACTGTGACCGGTCACTCAATTAGTTCACTCAATTAGGGTGAACTGCAAAGACAATCCCCATAAAGCTGGTGGATATTCCAATACTTAGATATACCAAATGAGCACAAAACAGCTTTGTTATTACCTTACTGGTTACTCAGAAGTCCAAACAACACAGTTCCCTTAAAATGATCCAGCCTCAGGCCTCCATCCAGGTACTTAAGTCAAAAGTGATGATTTCTGAAAGTTTTATTTCATCATCTAAAAGAAAAGGTTCTACCAATCCCAAAGGATCGGACATAGTACCTCCCACGTTAATGAATGTTTCAGATCTTACGCAAATACGCTCTACAGCCAATTCTTATTAATTAAACTAAAATTATTAAAAAACAAAGAGAGAGAGAGAATAGTTAAAAGATCTATATACCTACAGACATGAGTTCAATTCATTTTGGTACAGATTCATAGTAGAGATGGTGAGCTTTGTAGTTGCAAAGAGTTCTTTTAGAAATCGTTCATAGGTTATAGTCCAATGTCCAAATATCATATTCAGGGCGTACAAGCATAACTGGGACCTCAGTCTTGCGACTCAAACTTCCCCTGATGAAGCCTAAGCAGATCAGAGATGACAGAATCAGGATCCAAGGATCTTTTATACAATTTCATGTCCTCTTTGACAAGTTGGGAGTTCCTCTGGGAACAAAAGCTAATTAGGATGACTTTGAAGGAGGTCTATCACTGGTATTAGCTATAGAATTAACATAAGACAATTTGCTTGTTCCTTCACCATTCACAGATTTGTGCTGTACATTTCAAAGAGAGATGACTAGAGAGATATCCTGTGTTTACAATTCATTTAAATGTCAGGATGTTCTTTTGATCTCTGAATTATCAGAATACAGCATAGACAGGGACTGTTGAATACATTGTTGACCTTACTCAGACATATGTAAATACATAAAACCACAAACATTATCTCCCCACATGTCTTTTGAGTATTTATAGTTTATTTTGCAGGATGTTTAACATTTTCTAGCCATGGGTCACACCCACTAACCCCCCTTTTTGTCCTATTACTATGGGATGTTAACAAGCGACTTCATCTTGAATAGTTCCTTAGAATATGTTCTAACTACTTATGGTAAACTATCTGTTTGATCTTGTATTTAGCAGTTACACTCTGTGTACCTTTCCTAGACCTGAGGAAGAGCTCTGTCTCTCTGACCAACCAAAGTTGGTCCAATAAAAAATATTACCTCACCCACCTTGTCTCTTTAATATCCTGGGACCAACATGGCTAGAACAATACTGCATACAATAAAATAAATGGATATTTCAAGGGAGGGAGGTTTCAGGAATATAAAGGATTTTCTCTTTGGTAAACTGATAGTTTCAAGCAAAACAGTATGCAGCATGCGTTCACCAAGCAAGACTTCTACATGTAGACTTGACACTTTTTTTCCCATTGTTTCCATTCAAAAGGAAGATTTTTCGCTCCTATGTATTGGAAGGAAATTATATTTTGGTAGTTGGAACCCAAACCTCTTTTTTCTAGGATATATGAGATTATCACAGAAAAGCTTTTCCTAGCATATGTTCCTGCTCCTGAACACTGGGCCAAAGATATTGCCCCATGAAGGGAAATCACCCTTAAAAGGCCGGCTTACTCTGCCGCACTGATTCTGAACCCCCCCCTTAAGCTGTTAGACAGTCAAACATGATGAGTGACTCGAGAAATTCCACAAGACATGGAGGCTCCATATAGTTGTATTTTGACTGAATGATGTCATAATCCTAACTTCTTGCTTTAATCCCTCCCTGCTCATTTCTCACCCTGTATTTCCCTTTCTCCTTTCAGATTTCTCTACCACGTCCCTTGGCAGGCATGGGCATGTGTATGTTTCTAGCCTTTTCACTGTCCCACCCTCTCCACCTCACCCTTTAAAATGCTTGATGAGAGTGAGGACAGGTTTACTTAATTTAGAATCCAAAAATGAATTTACATTTCTTGTTCCTTTTCTCCCTTTGATGTTAACTAATTATAATAAATGGTTTCAGAGTAGCAGCCGTGTTAGTCTGTATTCGCAAAAAGAAAAGGAGTACTTGTGGCACCTTAGAGACTAACAAATTTATTAGAGCATAAGCTTTCGTGAGCTTATGTAGCTCACGAAAGCTTATGCTCTAATAAATTTGTTAGTCTCTAAGGTGCCACAAGTACTCCTTTTCTTTTTATAATAAATGGAAACACTTTAATATTCTGTTTGCCTAGCTTCATACTTCACAGTTAACTGATGGAACATAAGAATGGCCATACTGGGTCAGACCAAAGGTCCCTCCATCTCACTATCCTGTCTACCAACAGTGGCCAATGCCAGCTGCCCAAGAGGGAGTGAACCTAACAGATAATGATCAAGTGATCTTTCTCCTGCCATCCATCTCCACCCTCTGATAAACAGAGGCTAGGGACACTATTCCTTACCCGTCTTGGCTAATAGCCATTAATGGACTTAACCTCCATGAAGTTATCCAGTTCTCTTTTAAACCCACTTATAGTTCTAGCCTTCACAACCTCCACAGGCAAGGCGTTCCACAGGTTGACTGTGCACTGAGTGAAGAAGAACTTCCTTTTATTTGTTTTAAACCTACTGCCCATTCATTTCATTAGGTGGCCCCGAGTTCTTATATTATGGGAACAAGTAAATAACTTTTCCTTATTCACTTTCTCCACATCACGCATGATTTTATATACCCCTATCATATCTCCCTTTAGTCTCCTCTTTTCCAAGCAGAAAAGTCCTAGTCTCTTTAATCTCTCCTCATATGGGACCCGTCCCAACCCCCTAATCATTTTAGTTGCCCTTTTCTGAACCTCTTCTAATGCCAGTATATCTTTTTTGAGGTGAGGGGACCACATCTGTATGCAGTATTTAAGATGTGAGCGTACAATTGATTTATATAAGGTCAATAAGATATTCTCCATCTTATTTTCTCTTCCTTTTTTAATGATTCCTAACATCCCGTTTGCTTTTTTGACTGCTGCTGCACACTGCACGGACATCTTCAGAGAACCATCCACAATGACTCCAAGATCTTTCTCCTGATTAGTTGTAGCTAAATTAGTCCCATCATATTGTATGTATTATTGGGGTTATTTTTTCCAATGTGCATTACTTTACATTTATCCACATTAAATTTCATTTGCCATTTTGTTGCCAAATCACTTAGTTTTGTGAGATCTTTTTGAAGTTCTTCACAGTCTGCTTTGGTCTTAACTATCTTGAGCAGTTTAGTATCATCTGCAAACTTTGCCACCTCACTCTTTACCCCTTTCTTCAGACCATTTATGAATAAGTTGAATTGGATTGGTCCTAGGACTGACCATTGGGAAACACTACTAGTTACCCCTCTCCATTATGAAAATTTACCATTTATTCCTACCCTTTGTTCCCTGTTTTTTAACCAGTCCATGAAAGGATTTTCCCTCTTATCCCATGACAACTTAATTTATATAAGTGCCTTTAGCGAAGGACCTTGTGAAAGGCTTTCTGGAAATCTAAGTACACTATATCCACTGGATCCCCCTTGTCCACATGTTTGTTGACCCCCTCAAAGAACTCTAATAGATTAGTAAGACATGATCTCCCTTTACAGAAACCATGTTGACTTTGCGCAACAACTTATGTTCGTCTATGTGTCTGACAATATTATTGTTTATTTTACTATTGTTTCAACTACTTTGCCCAGTACTGACTTTAGACTTATCGGTCTGTAATTACCGGGATCACCTCTAGAGCCCTTTTTAAATATTGGTGTTACATTAGCTATCTTCCAGTCATTGGGTACAGAAGCTGATTTAGAGGACAGTTACAAACCATAGTTAATAGTTCCGCAATTTCACATTTGAGTTCTTTCAGAACTCTTGGGTGAATGCCATCTGGTCCCGGTGACTTGTTACTGGTAAGTGTCTCAATTAATTCCAAAACCTCCTCTAGTGACACTTCAATCAGTGACAGTTCCTCAGATTTGTCACCTACAAAAGGTGATGGCTCAGGTTTGGGAATCTCCCTAAGATCCTCAGCCGTGAAGACTGAAGCAAAGAATTCATTTAGTTTCTCTGTGATGACTTTATCATCTTTAAATGATACTTTTGTATCTCGATCATCCAGGGACCCCACTGGTTGTTTAGCAGGCTTCCTGCTTCTGATGTACTTAAAAACATTTTGTTATTATCTTTTGAGGTTTTGGCTAGCTGTTCTTCAAATTCCTTTTTGGCTTTTCTTATTACATTTTTACATTTAATTTAGCAGTGTTTATGCTCCTTTCTATTTACCTCACTAGGATTTGACTTCCACTTTTTAAAAGATGCCTTTTTAATCTCTATCATAAATATAAAGGGAAGGGTAAAAATCTTTAAAATCCCTCCTGGCCAGAGGAAAAACCCTTTCACCTGTAAAGGGTTAAGAAGCTAGGATAACCTCACTAGCACCTGACCAAAATGACCAATGAGGAGACAAGATACTTTCAAAGCTGGAAGGGGGGAGAAACAAAGGCTCTCTCTCTGTCTGTGTGATGCTTTTGCCAGGAACAGAAAAGGAATGGAGTCTTAGAATTTAGTAAGTAATCTAGCTAAATATGCGTTAGATTCTGTTTTGTTTAAATGGCTGATAAAATAAGCTGTGCTGAATGGAATGCATATTCCTGTTTGTGTGTCTTTTTTGTAACTTAAGGTTTTGCCTAGAGGGATTCTCTATGTTTTGAATCTGATTACCTTGGAAGGTACTTACCATTCTGATTTTACAGAGGTGATTCTTTTACTTTTTCTTCAATTAAAATTCTTCTTTTAAGAACCTGATTGCTTTTTCATTGTTCTTAAGATCCAAGGGTTTGGGTCTGTGTTCAGCTATGCAAATTGGTGAGGATTTTTATCAGTCCTTCTCCAGGAAAGGGGGTGTAGGGTTTGGGGAGGATTTTGGGGGGAAAGACGTTTCCAAGTGGGCTCTTTCCCTGTTACATATATTTGTTAGACGCTTGCTGTTGGCAGCAATAAAGTCCAAGGGCAAGAGGTAAAATAGTTTGTACTTTGGGGAAGTTTTAACCTAAGCTGGTAAAAATAAGCTTAGGGGGTTTTCATGCAGGTCCCCACATCTGTACCCTAGAGTTCACAGTGGGGAAGGAACCTTGACAATCTCTCACAGCTTCTTTTACGTGGTTGTTAAGCCACAGTGGATCTTTTTTAGTTCTTTTACTGTGCTTTTTAATTTGGGGTATACATTTAAGTTGAGCCTCTATTATGATGTCTTTGAAAAGTGTACATGCAGCTTGTAGAGATTTCATTCTAGTCACTATACCTTTTAATTTCTGTTTAACTAACCTCCTCATTTTTGCATAGTTCCCTGCCATGATTTGTAGAAATCAGTTTTACAGTTTTAAAGATATTGAACGCTATTGTACTTGGATTGTAAATAGATCTGTGTTGGCTGCAAACAAAAAAATCCATTTAGAACAATGCATAGAATATCATTCTCCATTATATGCTATATATTCAGATTAGTCTGTGTTGAATCCCTATAGTTTCACCCCTATTAAATTCTAGAAATCCTTTTCATAATCTGGGGGGCACTATGTAGAAATGGAAGAATCCTTTTGCACACTTCATACAGTTATTCACTGTCTCCCCTACTTCATGCACTAATTTAAGGGCCAGATGGTGGCAGGCCTTCACAAGGACCTTTGGTTTTGGTTTTGTTTAAAATTTTCCAGGGCTTTGTCTGTGTTTATTATAAAATTTAAACAGGTGAAAATCAGTGCAAAAATTAACTTAATAATTTTCTGGGTAAATATTGCAGGGACAGAAGGACAGAAAAGCAAGCAACAAATAAGACAAAAGTAAGAGTATTTCTGACCCATCTCCCTGGTGCAGAAGGGGAACTGGATCTGGGGAATTCTGACACCTCTTTTCTTAGAACTTGAGCACTGAGGTATATGTGTGTATCTTTCACTGCATTGCCTTCCTTTAACAGTCTAAATATGAATGGAAGGTTGTCTAAATTATTAATACAATTATATCTACCTAAGGTATTGATTTTCATAACATAATTAGTATTTTCATGTGGCCCATAATTTGGGTGAAAAAAACATAAAAAAAGAATAGCAGCTTTTTGTAAAACTCAGGATTTTTTTGAAAAAAAAAAAAGTTAAAAACCAAAAATGAAGGACTTTGCCCTTACAGCAACAAATGAGTCTGAGCTGAGTCAACAGATCTATATTACAAATCTAAAACATAATTTAGAATAATTACACCGCATTTTGCTTGAAAATGTAGCGTCAAGGATTTTTAGGGGAAAATGCAGCAGTGGATATCATCACTTCTAGGAATACATTTAGTAGTTAATTTATATTGTGTTCTTTAGAATGATCTGACTTGTGTGACATTTTACATTTGTAATGCATTTTAGTGCTATGTGATATGTAAGAAGAATACATCCAGTCATCAAAAAAGTGTATTATCTTCCTTTCATTTTCTGAACGTTTTTTACAATTATGAAAATTGCTTGCAAAATTGATTTGATATTCAGATTGGAATAAGCATCTGCTATAGCAGATGGGGCAAATGACATCCAGTTCAGCTGTTATAATAACCCTTTAGGATCAATGTGTAGTTTACAAAAATAATTTGTAACTCATTTTGGACAGATTAATTTGAATTGATGGTGCTCCATCAAGGCATGGTGCAGCTGCTCACAGCACAGTTTGTAGGCAATTAAATACTACTAGTTACAGTTCTTAAAACCACATAGTCAAACAAGAGATTAAGAGACTTCTTCGCACTCTATGCAGAGACTTGAAATTTCCATATGATATAGATACCTTCTGTGCGTGCTTAAATAATTGATTTGAACTGGGCAGCTTTTAAGATTTAAAGGTTTAGGATGAAGAGTTACTCAAATCATAAACCCAAAAGAGAATTTAAAGCTCACATATGTAAATGAGTCTCAAGAGTTAAGAGGAAAAACAGGTTCTGCAAAATCACAAACTTACTCAACACCATTTGTCAAAATATGTTGATTTTTTTCCCCTTTCCTCTCCTGATTTTAAGGCAATTTTTGCAGGGGAAATGATTCAAAGTAAAGGAAGAATGAGTCAGTAGCAAATGAATATTAGGGTTTTTTTTCCTGGTAACTGGATAAAAAGTTACTGCAATTAATAGACATCAGTCTTTCTAGAAAAATATGCAGGACTATTGAACAAGAGGAAATGGAAAGTAATATGTTTCAGAAACAGCAACACTACAAATCTAGCCAAAGCAATAATAATTTTTGTTAAGATCTCTTATGACTCTTTTTACTATTTGTTGATGATGGGTTTACATTTCCTGTTTACGTAATTTTCTTGATGAGCCCAAGTGAGGATCTGCTTTTTTCAGTCAGAAGCTTGAACAGCTGCTATAGCATGGGGCAGTTCCCTTCAAAGGAAACTAACCCCTTCTCTGTCTGATGTAGTGTGAGGTACATGCAATGCATCATACTTTCATTTAATATTAATATTTCCATTGTTATCTTTTGCTGCATCTTTGCTTTCTACACATTAAGAATATGAGGGAACTATATGGACACAGTTGAGTTCCAAATAACTGTGTCTAATATCTATATACAAACACAGAAGGCCTAAATACAGATACAAACTGCTGCTCTGTAGTGTTCTGGTAGCTTTTGCTAACCAAGACAGAGAGGCTCACTATTTAAAGGGACACTATCCAATTCCTAAACACCACACTTTTATAATCTTCTGCTATTTATGAGAGTCTCACTGAGGTATTTGTGCAATCACTTGATCTGCACACAAAGGAGCTTTCATAGGCATCATATTACTCTATCAACACCCATCCTCCATAGTTATTACTTTGTTCCGGGAAACAAAGATATAAGGAAAGCATGTCTCTATGATTAACTTAGTGAGGTATATCCTAACATAGCATGTTGTAGAAAAGGAAAGAATATTGGCATCATACCATAAAAGTTTCTCAGGGGCCTATTTGATGTCATTCTGCTTTAGTTATTTAGCCAATTTATTTGACTCCATTTCTCAAAGCTTCTGTTCAAATGCACTCTCTACAATTTTTACATAATTTACTGAACTTCCCCAGTGAACAATGGCAGTATTGAATCCCAGGTTTTATGGAAATGGCATGGTGAACCCATGGGAAACCCTCTATTTCCCTCTTTGGTTGCCAGCAAGTCCCTGAATCAATTTCAGGTTTAGATACTTGCATAGAATATCAGGGTTGGAAGGGACCTCAGGAGATCATATAGTCCAACCCCCTGCTCAAAGCAGGACCAGTCCCCCAATTTTTGCCACAGAACCCTAAATGGCCCCCTCATGGATTGAACTCACAACCCTGGGTTTAGCACACCAATGTTCAAACCACTGAGCTATCCCTCAGTGTTCCGCAGCAGAACAATACAGAATGGTTTTGTACATACATTAACTAATTAATCATCACAACACCAGAGTGAGGCACCTTAGTATTAAGATCCCCATTTTGCAGAAAAGGGAACTGAGAGAGAGAGAGAGAGTGAGAGAGATGAAGTGACTTCATTGAGGCTACACAATCAATTAGTGTCAGAACTGAGTTTAGAACTCAGGACGAGAGCTAGGTATGAAATGTTTTTCTCCCATGGAAATTTCTGATGAAAACTAAAAAAAAAAGAAGAAAAGCTGTGGAAAATATAGACTTTTTGTTAAAAACCCAAAAAAGAAAATTTTCAGTCAGAACCAGAAAACTTTGAGGTCTTTAGCTTTTTTGATGAAAAATTAAAATTTTCAGTGGAAAGTGCCTTTTCATCAAAGCTAATTTTCCACCAAAAAACCAAACCAAACCAAAATAAAACAAACACACATACACACAGTTTCGATGGACAGTTTTTGACCAGCACTGCTCAGAACTTTTCAACTTCCCTATGCTCATTCCAGTGCTGCGGCCTCTATAACAATCATTTTCCTCTATGATCACTCATTTTTCAATTTAATTCCTAGGTATAACTTTCTAGGTGCCTCAGTTGCAGCATGAAGCACAGTCCATTATAGACTTTCATTTCCATTCCCTGTAGGTTCACTTGGAGGATCAGACTCCATTAGAGCTACCCCCTTTATAATCTCAGCCCCAGAATTGCGAATTCTTATTTGTCTTAGATGTCTTTTAGGGGTTGGGTGACTGTGGTCTGATGTTCATCTTCTGCTTTCTGGGTACATCTTCCCCAAGGTCATTAGAGTGCTGTGAGGTAAGGAGTGCAAAGTCACTGGAAATAATTCTAGGTACAGACACTGGTAGGAAGTTTTTTCCCCTTACATAGGGCAGCAACAGAGGTGATATTCTGCAGATAGTTTTCTCCTGCTGCAGATAATGCTCTGTAACACCTAACTCCTGATTAATAGCATAGGAGAGAGAGAGAGAGAGAGCCTGGAACACGGGGCCTTGTGGAATACCAAAGACCTGAACCACAAACACAAAGCTGGCCATGCTATGAGCAAAAAATCAGGCCCTGACATAAAGCAGATGCTTGGCAAAGGTACGGCTAGCGTTGCTAAAATACAAGCACTCCTAAGAAGTAATAAAAGGCACTCATGTAAACATATTCCTAGAGGATAGTACAGAAAAACCTAGTGTTCTCAAGTAAATGCATAAACACATTCCTAGGAGAAGGTACAAGAACATGCCAACCCAAGTAAGATAAGAACAGGATGATAGAATAATAAATGGGTACAAGGTGTAGGGCTGGTAACTAACCACGTCAGGAGTCTAATACATAACTTCTTTGTATCAATGTATAAAAGGAGAAGTCAGCCTAGGGGGTAGCAGAGACTCCCGCTGCTGACTCAGCTGGTCCATTGTCACAGGCATTAGTGTACCTGTAACCACAAAGCCAGGGTGCTAGGACCATGTTTTGTCAACAGTAAACCTGGTGATGACCTTCTCCATCATACCTTATCCACCACATCTTCTCATCACAGCAAATGGTCTTTCTTTATGAGTAACACTGAGATCTGCTGAACTGTCAGGCACCATTCTGTGTCAGTGCTGATAACACTAGAGCTCCAAGAACAGAAGCTCTGAGCAGTTGTAACAGCTTAGCAGCCTAGACAGCATTACCACAGCAACAACAACATTCCACCCTTCTACAAATAGAAAGTCTGGAGTGTTTCCAAATTATTATGGGACTGCATGTAGCTGGATCAATAAATGTGGCAGGTGGGCAGGCAATGGGTGTGTTTCCCCTCTGCAATGGCATGATGGGGGTCAAGGCAGGAATATTCAACACTCCCACAGCTATGAAATCCTTGTATAGAACTGGGCAGTGGCCTTCCAAATAGCCTAGTTTGGGTTCAGTCCTCACAGTGTTTGCTAAAGATTCCAGGGCATTGAACTCCAGGAGGTAGGGTCTGTGCACATGCAGAAACCAACTGAAGTAAAGATAGTGAGTTCTGGGACTTTGAAAGGTTGGGGGCAGTTGTTGGTGCCTGAAGGACCTTCAGCATCTAGCCCACTTCAAGTACATTTGTACACAGAGTCAGATTTTCAGAGGTTTTTAGTTACCTAAAGCTTCAGATAGACACCTAAATAGCTTTGAAAATCTGTCCCATAGACTGATTGTACAGACTGTGTTAGTGCTTGAATTCACTGGTATTAGTGCTTGAACTTGTTTGTGGGTTAAGGGTTATAGTCAAACTTTTCACACAGCCCTGCTAAGACACTAGCTACTTTGACTTTAAACAAAAAATATATACACTGTTATCATGCATCCCTTTTGCTTTGATTTCAGTACTTCTGGACAGACTATACTCCCACAAGATTCGCACTTTGAAAAACACCTTGTTTACTCCTTGATTGCAGAATGTTACTGCAGAGGGCCCAATGCCTCAAGCAAGATGTTTCTCTTCATATTTAATTTCTCTCTGTTCTTTACTTCCTCCAAAACTTCTTTCAGATTTCAATAATAAATAATCTTCTAACATGCTGACAGAGGAGGCTATCAAGAAGTGTGGCTTTTTGTTTTTGTTTTTTTTTCTGTCCTGAGATGATTTAATTTATGATGTACTGTGGTATAACTGCAGTAATATAGCCGTGCATGATCTCCGCTTTCTTCTGAATGAAGAAAGATTCAAAAAAAGTGTTGCTATATTTCTGCATTCCATTTCATTATATTGCTAAAACATTAAATGTGAAAGTTCCACATTGCTTATGGCATTGATGTACTACATTATACAGATTGAACAGAGTACAATTTATTCCTAATAAGATTTTCATATGAGAAATGACTGTTTCTTTCAGAAACTTTATTTTGTTCTTCACAAACTTTTAATAACTATTTTAAGGGGGAACTTTTGGGCATATACAAATGAATTTTAATGGTGTTTTAAAGTACGAAATTCTAATTATCTTGTAAGTATTCATCATAATGTTCTTGTTAGCACATCAAAAATCAATGCAATGAATACTGTAACTATGCATATGCATGCAGACTACAAAGCAACAGTAAGCTTGTTAATTTGTTTATAAACCATTAGATATTCATTTATTAGTAATTATGCTGTGGAATGACTTCCCATATGGCTCACAAGTACAAAAACTAAATGCTTCCTATTGACTAATTCAGTTTCTGTAATTCAGATCACTAGAAAACTAGAAGTAGTAAAAGGGGGAAATAGCCTTGTAAGCACAACTATGAGAAACCTGCTAATTTCAGTTTACATGGTTTCAGTGGGGAGTTACATTCCTTCCCACACACCCACAAAAATTCAAAAC
This sequence comes from Dermochelys coriacea, assembly GCF_009764565.3. Taxonomy (NCBI): domain Eukaryota; kingdom Metazoa; phylum Chordata; order Testudines; family Dermochelyidae; genus Dermochelys; species Dermochelys coriacea. The sequence continues at coordinate 51,595,746 of NC_050069.1, forward strand.
ACAGCAGTATTACATAAACCAGCAAACATCTTCCCATCACCTCAATCCTGCAAGGCCACAACTTTCTTCAGGCCCCAGGAGCCATCACTTACCTCATGAAATCTTCCCAATACACTACAGTTCCACAGTTCTTTCTGTTGGAAGGAGTGGGTGAGATTACATTCATGTGACATTGCTATTTGGATTATCCAAATTTTGCACAATCCTCCAATGGAGTGAAAACAGAGATGATCTAATATTTCAAATTTTAAAAATAAGCAGGTTTTTCAATGTTATGGACTCATCTTTATATATAATGTAGGGCAAAAGCAGAGAATCTTCATAAATGATCTGGAGGATGGTGTGGATTGCACTCTCAGCAAATTTGCGGATGATACTAAACTGGGAGGAGTGGTAGATACGCTGGAGGGGAGGGATAGGATACAGAAGGACCTAGACAAATTGGAGGATTGGGCCAAAAGAAATCTAATGAGGTTCAATAAGGATAAATGCAGGGTCCTGCACTTAGGATGGAAGAATCCAATGCACCGCTACAGACTAGGGACCGAATGGCTCGGCAGCAGTTCTGCGGAAAAGGACCTAGGGGTGACAGTGGACGAGAAGCTGGATATGAGTCAGCAGTGTGCCCTTGTTGCCAAGAAGGCCAATGGCATTTTGGGTTGTATAAGTAGGGGCATAGCGAGCAGATCGAGGGACGTGATCGTTCCCCTCTATTCGACACTGGTGAGGCCTCATCTGGAGTACTGTGTCCAGTTTTGGGCCCCACACTACAGGAAGGATGTGGATAAATTGGAAAGAGTACAACGAAGGGCAACAAAAATGATTAGGGGTCTAGAGCACATGACTTATGAGGAGAGGCTGAGGGAGCTGGGATTGTTTAGTCTGCAGAAGAGAAGAATGAGGGGGGATTTGATAGCTGCTTTCAACTACCTGAAAGGGGGTTTCAAAGAGGATGGCTCTAGACTGTTCTCAATGGTAGCAGATGACAGAACGAGGAGTAATGGTCTCAAGTTGCAATGGGGGAGGTTTAGATTGGATATTAGGAAAAACTTTTTCACTAAGAGGGTGGTGAAACACTGGAATGCGTTACCTAGGGAGGTGGTAGAATCTCCTTCCTTAGAGGTTTTTAAGGTCAGGCTTGACAAAGCCCTGGCTGGGATGATTTAACTGGGACTTGGTCCTGCTTTGAGCAGGGGGTTGGACTAGATGACCTTCTGGGGTCCCTTCCAACCCTGATATTCTATGATTCTATGATTCTATGAATTTGGGGGCAGGGGTTACAATGCTGTTTAACAATTTTAAAAATCACATATTAAAACACCACATGTTTGCATAATAAGTCACAGCCTGATTATTTAAAACAAGGTGGATGAAACCCAGGCCACACTGAAGTCAACGACAAAGCTACCATTTACTTCAATGCGATCAGGATTTCTGTCAGTGCCTACAAGTACATGCACAATTGCACAAGCAAATTTGAATCAGACTTTTACCATGACAAACATAAGCCTTACATTTCAGTCCTGGCATCAAGCTTTTGCTCTCTCTTCTAAATATTGCTGAAAGTGTTAAAAATAGCACACAATGTTCTTAGTAATGTCATGCACAAGGATGATCTATATCAGTTATAGCCCAACTCAATCTCGGTAATCCTTTGAATTTCAAGGATATTTTCAAAGCCACCTGCTTTTAGTTCAGTCCCATTTACTTTTTTACTTATCACATTCTTGCAATCCTATGTGTGATATCTTATATTCCTCAATATTAGATTTCATTTGCCATGTGTCAAGCCAATTACACAGTGAAGCCTGAACTGTCTGAATTCCTTTTGATGCATACACTCCTATGTTAAAACTGAACTTTGAAAAAGTAGTTATTAGAAAATTCAACAAGTTGTTAATTGGGTTTCCTGGCAAGGCGATTATATAAAATTAGAAAGATTGAACACCTGAGCACTGACCCTCTATCACCTAACTGAGTTTATACCTCCTATCCTCTCACAACTCCTCTCTGATGTGTGAAGCTTTTTCTTCTGATTCCAATAACTCTTCTTTCTGTGATATTTTTAAACCAGCTTTTTCTCCATTGTCAAGTTTCATTCTGACTGCCAAAGCAGAATCTTGTTTTATAATTTACTAAAGGATTAGGAAAATCCCCGCAAAATTCTTTCATATAGGCAACAATGGTCATCATCTGTTATCTCCTTCAAAATGGCAAAGAGGTTAGTTAGGCAAGATGTTCCCTTTCTATATTCATTTGGGAGATCTGCTATTATCTTATTACTGCACAGGTGTTCTTTTATTCTATCCCTCAGTATACTCTATTAATTTGCTTACTCTAGGGAAAAAATACCCTACTTTAACTTCCACAAGCTTTTTAACATATGTGAGAAAATGAGATGAAAGGTGCAGACTGTGTAAAGAAATTAGTTTCCATGAAACTCTTGGTGCATGTGTGCCTGGTTACAAATTATGTGACACTACTGTTATTTAAAGAATCAGTGATACAGATAAAATGTTAACAAAAAGCAGGAAGTTATACTCCAAGAAGTAAAATCATCCACAATAAACAGTTCTACTTTTAAACAACATCCTTTTATTATTTGCCAAACTTCTGCTGTGCTATTGCCTATACAGAACAAAGGGAAGATCAATGGGCCAAACTCTGAGTCCACTTCCACTAATGGAAAGGCTATATAATTCCATTGACTTAAGTGAAATTACTTGGGTTTTAGACCAGTACACATGAGAACTGAATTTGGGACTGAAAAAAGTTGTACTAATAACAAGGTGGTTTTTTTTTTTTTTGCCCCATCACTTCCATTATAAAGCACTCCTCTTACAGTGGGATTCTGCTTTGAAAGATGACTATGTCAGATTGGAAACTTCTTGCACACAGCTCTACCCTGTGTTCACAATCATCTGTTGAAAAGCAAAACAGAAAATGCAACTTTAATTATTATTTTTTACAGAAAAGACAGGAAAATGGTTAAAATTAAGTTTTTAAAATACAGAAATCAAGGAAGGGCCCAGATTCACTAGCTGGCACAAGGGTATTGGACAAATGTGGCATTAAGACACATTCATGACTGGGAGGAAAGAAGGAAGAGAAGGGAATATCAGGAGGTTGCAGTGGTTCCTTGGCCACACCTCCTTCTTTGGCCATATCTCCTACTCTGGGGATAGGCAGGATATTGGCATTATAGGAGGTGGTAGGTCAGGGGAATTCCCAAGTAGCTGGTTAAACCAGCCTTAATTCTG